>NC_091068.1:72665182-72940182 GCF_000393655.2 Nicotiana sylvestris | reverse complement strand
TATATATTAAATACTTAGATTCCGGGACGGGCCGTTTAGCAAATTTCACGGCCCTACCCAAAATAATAACGCGCTAGTTGCTTTAGGCGCGCCGTCAATAATTTATTCTCCTTGAACTCGGGTGCACATTTATGTGACCCAAATCCAACTCTCAACGAAGTCGAAATGTGTCTCTAATCACGGGTACATTGATTGTGACGTGGTCGGAGATGCATTTCCATGACGTTGCAAATTCCTTTAAAAAACAAGAATGAGATGAGCCTCGCCGAATAAAAATATAGATTGCGGGGCCCTCACAAAATGTATGGTTTAATTAGAATTCGGAAGGACCGTTTAGCGAATTTCACGGTCTTCCCCAAAATAATAACGCGATAGTCTCTTTAGGCGCGTGTTTAATATTTTACTTTCTTAAGCCTGGGTGTGCATTTCATGCGACCCGAATCCAAATCCCAAAACATCAAATAAAACGTGTTCCGGATTGTGGGTGCATTTCATGTAACGCAGTCCAAAGACGTGTTTTAAGCGATGTTCATATTTCTTTTAAAAACAATAATAATAAAGCGGTTAAAAGATAAAATTTGCACATAAGTTCATATTTGTATAAAATCAGATAATCAAGCCGAATATAACAGTTGAGCGACCGTGCTAGAACCACGGAACTCGGGAATGCCTAACACCTTCTCCCGGGTTAACAGAATTCCTTATCCGGATTTCTGGTACGCAGACTGTAATATGGAGTCATTCATTTCCTCGATTCGGGATTAAAATTGGTGACTTGGGACACCCTAAATCTCCCAAGTAGCGACTCTGAAATAAATAAATAAATCTCCCTTTCGATTGTCCTTTAATTGGAAAAAACTCCCCTGTCCCCTCGCGGGGCGGAAAAAGGAGGTGTGACAGCTCTGGCGACTCTGCTGGGGATTCCATCCAGAACCACTGGTTCAGGGTTAGAAATTCGAGCTTATATAAATTGTTATATTTGGTTTTATCTGATTTTGTTACATGTTTTGGCTCAAATGTGCTAATTGGTTGCCTTTTACCGCTTTGATATTACGTGAACTGTATATAAACTGTGCCGAAACCCATCTCCTCTCTGAGTCTTCTGAATCATGAAGAAGGGTGTACTTCGTACGACTTCTTTTCTGTATAGTGTCAAATCCCAATTTAGAACGAGGTTCGGACAAGTTGCTAAGCCGGTGAAGCTTCTGTATTCCCGGTACGCTGCCCCTCGGCTCGAGCTGTCCGCTCGGGTAAGCTAGGTCTAGAACAAACACCCAGGTTCTGAACCTAGTATAACAAAGCCACATGCCGGATCCCTAGTAGAAGCGTTTATTTGCATCATGTGCATTTGACTTAGGGGACTCAACACAGGGGTTGGGTTCGTCTAGGACAAGCAACCTGAAAATAATAGACCATCTTTTAGCATCCTATGTGCTACATGTTGTATTTATTCAAGGGTGAATGGGTCAATTGACGGACCAATGATAGTTGCGAACAAATGACACACCTTGTTATGTTGATCACGTTTAATAAGAAAGTCGCACGTTTTTCCAGCATGGTGTTATTTTAATCAAAAGCATGAGGAACATTTGTGAAATTCAAGAGACCTTGGTATTCCATATGTCCCCCACGCTTTACATTTTGGGAAAAGCACATGGGGAACATTTGTGGAATCCAAGAAGTCTTGGAATTCCCTATGTCCCCCATGCTTCATTTTTTGGAAAAAGCACATGGAGAACATTTGCGGAATCCAAGAAGTCTTGGAATCCCCTATGTCCCCCATGCCACATTTTTGAAAAATATAATAAATAATAATAATATATATATATATATATATATATTTAAAAAAAAGAGCATGAAAATCAAAAGATTTTGTAATGAAAATTCAAAAGATTTTGTATGTTGTCATCATTTTCCAAAAATTAGAAAATCGTGAAAAGGGGAGAAAATAACAGTGTAGAGATATAACTACTTATTTTTAGAAAAAAAACAATGTCCAAGTAGTGTCGAAACTCTGCCAGAATTTTGAAAAAGAAAAGAAAAGAAAAGAAGGAATATTTTATGTTAGTTAGTTTGTTTGTTTGTTATGAATGAAAAATAATAGTTTGTTTATTTGCTAAAAAAATGTTGAAAATAATTAAGGGTCTTCTCAAAAATAGTTCATTTGCCCGAACTACGCGGGTTTGATTCTCACCGGATGTGAGATACATAGGCAACCCTCATCGGGTCCAACCCCACCTTTTGCTAAAATAGCCAAAAAACAAATAAATAAATAAAAACATGTCAAATTTTAATTCCGTCATAAAGAAGTCGGGTGACGTTGTTTTATCAAGACATAGCCGAATGTTCCCGAAAGGGACGCCGGAAGGCTGACTTTGCATAAACAGCCACCTTTGGGTCATTTTTTAAGATTTGGTCAAGTTGACCCACACAGCCTTAACAATCTTCGTCCCCGAGGCGCTGAAGGGCCGTGTTTGCAACGCCACGTTTTCACTGTAATTTGAAAAAAAAAACAAAGAGTCAGCGGTCAGATGAATACCGTTTGAATTTTTTTTTAGTCAAAAATAAGCCGAGCCAGCTTCGGCCGCGTCTTAAACCGTTCTTGCCGAAATAGCCTTAGAGTATCTTTCAGTTGTCAGAAGACTATTTTCGTAAAAGAACGGACAAATTTGAAAAGTGTCATAAAATAATCCTCCCCGGCCTCAAATTCATGTGGAATTTGGAGGGGGCCACGTTTGCAAAAATAACCGTTCGGTTGCATTTGTCAAACGGAGAAAGGAAGCTGGCCATTTGTTTTGAGTTTGTAAATCTTTTGATTAAAATATGCGGTTTGTTTGATTTTCGAGTTTGTAGGTCATCTTCGAACCTTTGAAACCCAGTTTGTTTTAATATGAAAATTGAACAAAAATGTTTATTAGTTTATCTTTTATTGTCATTGTCCGAACTACGCAAGGTCTGATTCATGCGGGGTCATGATACGTAGGCAATCCCCATAAGATTCGACCACAACAAAAAGAAAATGAAAAATCGAAAAATGATGAAAAAGATATATTGACATAAGGACCGACTGAGTCCATTCTAACATGTTCTGTTTTGAATTGTGAAGAAAGTTGAGGTGGTCGGTTTGTGGTAAGCGGCCAACACAAAGTACAAAGAAAAATGACAACTAACATCGAAGCTGTTACAAGTGCTCCAAAGACTCAGGGTCGGAGGGTTCAACGAGAGTCTACTATGGTTGAGGAAAATAGAATATTGAAACAGCAAATGACCGAAATGTGTCAAGCATGGGCCGGTGGTCAAGGACAGCCTCGTCATGAGTCACAATTTGCGACACAACAAGAGCAGTACCACTCTCCTCAGTACCACTCGTACTCGTTTGATCTTCCCGCAAAAATTGAGAAGCCTGCCCGAAAGATGGTACAGGAAGAAATGACCCAAAGAGTGAAAAGCTTAGAACGATGGTTGGAAAACATGCAAGGGTTGGCAGGTCAAAAGAGTGTTGCCTTCAAAGATCTATGTATGTTCCCCGATGTCCACTTGCCGCCTGGTTTCAAGACTCCCAAATTTGAAAAGTACGATGGACATAGAGATCCCATAGCCCATCTGAAAAGGTATTGCAATCAACTGAGAGGTGCGGGAAGAAATGAAGAATTGTTGATGGCTTATTTTGTGGAAAGCCTTACGGGAGTAGCCTCCGAATGGTTTATGGATCAAGACACGTCTCGCTGGTATGTCTGGGATGACATGGCACAGGCCTTTGTCAGACAGTTCCAATACAGCATCGACATTGCCCCAGACCGCATTTCCCTTTCCAACCTGAAGAAGAAACCAAGTGAAAGTTTCAGGGAATATGCCATAAAATGGAGAGAGCAAGCAGCCCGAGTTAAGCCACCCATGGATGACCACGAGCTAATTACTGTCTTCCTTCAAGCGCAAGAGCCAGATTACTTTCAAAACATGGTGTCTGCAGTTGGCAAAACCTTCTCGGAAGCAATCAAAATTGGAGAAATGGTAGAAAATGGTCTTAAGACAGGCAAAATTATAAGTCAAGCTATTCTTAAAGCCGCAACTCAGGTTGTCCGGGATGAGTCTGATAATTTTAGCGACACAAGTGAGAAAATTGAGGAAATCATGATGACATCAGGGTTGAGAAGAGGCCCCAGGAGAACATCTCAAAGGTATGAGCAGCCTCCTTAGGTTTTATATGGCTCCCCTGAGCAGTACTATCCACCTCAGGACCCTCAATACTCTGTCGCTCCACCGCAGTATGTTGTCCAGCCACCAAAACACCCCAGGAGGCGAGCACAAGCATCATAAAATCTCCAGAAGTCTCCACAAAATTTTAAGGTGCCCTATAACCCACATCCAAGCCAGTGGTATAAAGGGGAACAAAGGTTGAAAGATAATTTTACACCAATAGGAGAGTCCTATGAAAGCTTATTTGAGAAGTTAAAGAATCATGACATGATTGCACCTATTCCTCCAAATCGTGTGGACCCACGTGCAAGAAGCTTTGACCTTCTAAAAGGTGTGAATACCATTCCAATACCCAGGGGCACAATGTTGAAAGTTGTCGGGATTTGAAAAGAGAAATAGAAAGAATGATCCAAGAAGGGCGGATTGTGATCAATAACAGTGACATGGAGCACTCGAACCCTATCGAGAACTTGTTGACAGAGGTTGATGATGTTGAAACTGGTAATGGGCTTGGCAGTGTTGATGCAAAGCTCAATGGCTAAGATGCCAGTTTTTGATAAAGTGGGAGGCCGCTCCATTCCTTGGTTAGCAAGAGAGAAGCTGTTGGTGGTTCATTTTGTTGTCATTTCTGTTGTCCGGATTATTCTTAGGGTTGTAATCCGAATACTATCTTGTGTCAAACCTTCTTATCTTTCCATTTTTTGTCATAGCGGTTTGTTTAAGTTTTGTCCAGGTTGTTTAGGATTTTATTTCGGTTTGTTTTTGTTTTTTCAAACCATTTCACCGGTAATCTAATGCAAATTTCGGTCTTCTATTATTTCCAGTTTTCTTTTGTTTGGTCCTTTTATCATTTTTATTCAACGCCGGTTCTAGTGACATGACATGCGCACACAGTTTGGGCCTAATCCTAAGAATTAATCATAAAACCCTAGGAAGGTGATCAGAGCATTTAAAGGAAATAAGAACGGTTAAAAGCACAAATAAAACCGTTAAAAGCAAGATTCGCCAAATTGGCATGAGGGTCATTCATGATAATGAGAGTGTCGCCCAACGGTGCTTTAGAAATGACAAAGGAAAAAAGCAAATGTTTAATATAATTGTCAAGTCCAGCACCATCGGAAGAGACTATAAATCTATTGTATAATTGTGTTGTTTGCACTTGGCATGTTTTGAAGACTGGAATGACGAAGGCATTTTGTTCTGCTACCTAAACACTTTATCCTTCGTTACCCTTTTTGAGCCTTGTTTATTTTTCTTTCATACCCCTCGTTCGAAATCAGTAACAACGACTAGAAGATGCAAACATGGAAGATAAAAAAAAAAGAGAATAGCAAAACAAGCAAGAAAAAAAAGCAAAAGAAAAAAGAAAAGAAAGATAAGAAATGAGTGAAAAGAAAGTCAAATGAAAAAAAGAGGAATTGGGAACTACGTTTGACTCTGATTCCTCAAAGAGGATACGTAGGCGCTTCACGGCTCGGTCATAGTTTTGAAAAATGAAAAAAAAAATCAATTAAGATATCCCCAAGCAAGAAACTGGGGCAAAGGTTGCGTTTGTTGTAAATAAATCTAATTCCGAAGGTTGTAATTAATAACCCAAAATCGATGCATTTTTTAGCCTTTAATACCCTTTCTTTCTAGCCCTATCCAAAACCCACATTACGGTCCAAAGAAAGACCTTCTGATCAGTCTTCAAAAGATGCCAAGTCAGACAAATGAAGAGTCTCACCAGTGAGCATAACATTCTGTTCCACAGCAGAAAGGACTCTAAGCCCCAGCAGAAAGAGTCTTGCCGGCAACACGCCAAATCCCCAGCTGGAAAGTGATACAAATGAGAGAGTCTTATCGGTGAAAATCTTTACGGACACCATAAGGCGATGAAAGCTGAGAGAAAAACCAAAAATGAGAGAGACTTGATAGTGAAAACCCTTCGGGCACTACAAGTCGAATAGGATTGAGAATCAGATGGGGAATTGCCAATTGAAGATCTTGAAAGATGATTGGCGGTAGAGGATAGGCCACATGTGCATGTCATGACCATTAGAGTCGGTATCTGCGTTTGATAGGTTTTTATTTATAGTTTCTTTTGTTAAAGAGTCATCTTTTTTCCTTTGTCTTTTTATTCTGTTCCCTTTTATCTTTTTCCTTTCATAGAAAAATTCCCCAATAGAGTCTGTTTGGTCAGAACAAGTGTGAATTGACCTCAAAATATGCCATCAGCTTTCCAATTATACAAGATGAGATCTGACTAGTACATCCAAATGGTATAGTCAGCAAGGAACAAGCGCAAGGCCAGTGTCAAGAAAAATATCCCCAGCAAAAGGGAATTGACAAAAGGATTGACGAGTGTCAAGAGGGATATCCTTGCCAAAACCAAGGTTATAAACCTCAAGGCCAAGGCCCATGAACAAAACAAAGAAAGCAGTGAGCATGATTTGGGGAAATTCATACGAGACTAAAAGGTCGGGGAAATGCCAGTTTCCGAGCTATGCCACAAAAGAAGAGGGATATCCTCAGCAGAAAGGGATTATCCCCAGCAAATAACATCATCCCCTACAAGTTGTTGAACGCAGAGCAAGGAAGGAAAAAGGGAAAAGCCATCCCAGTAGGAGTATCACGACCAACCACCATGTTCTAAACTAACAGATTTTGTTTGATTTAAAACAGGTAAAGGAAATGGCATTGATGCCAGAAATGCATGCCACAAGGGATATTATCAAACTGGGGCAGAAAATTTTCCTTCCATTTAGAAAATTTTCTGGAAGTCAGGTACCCATTCGGGGAAGAATAAAGATAACGCCAATATCAAGGGAAGTGGTCTTAGAACCAGTGTTGCCCCCAACATAATAAGTTTCAATGGAGGAAGTTGTTCCCCAGCAAAGGAATCAGAATCCCCCAGTAGTGTTATCCTCGACAACGTTATCCCCAGCTGATAACATTTTACCCCCCAACAGGTAAGTAAATAATTCCCCAACAGTGTTATCCCTAGCAGTTTCGAGGAGTCCAACACAAGTTTGGTGAAATCGGTATCCTCAGCAGTTCCTTTCGGGGAAAGGCAAAACGACTCTCAAGGGAGGTAGTCTTCGAAGGAAGAAGCTATGCAAAAGCAAAACAAAAAAAAATAATAATAAAATAAAAAAAAGAATAATAATAAAAAAAAAGAATAAAAAGAATATAATGAAAAAAAGGGGGAAAGTCATCCCCATCAAAATAATCTCCAGCAGTTTCGAGGGAAGATAACACATGTGTAAATAATTCAGGAAGAAGGAATGATTCACGCATAGGAGACGCACTTCCTAAGCGAAGATTTCATTAATAGGAGACGCACTTCCTAGTTTGAAATCAATAGAGTTTTACCTATAGGAGATGCATTTCCTCCTAAGTTTGTTAGAGTTTTACCCATAGGAGATGCATTTCCTCCTAAGTTTAAGTTTTACCCATAGGAGACGCATTTCCTCCTAAGCCTGTTTTAGTTTCACCCATAGGAGATGCATTTCCTCCTAAGTTTAAGTTTTACCCATAGGAGACGCATTTCCTCCTAAGTTCAAGTTTTACCCATAGGAGACACATTTCCTCCTAAGTTTAAGTTTTACCCATAGGAGACGCATTTCCTCCTAAGTTTGTTTCGCCCATAGGAGATGCATTTCCTCCTAAGTTATTATCCAAATCTTAGTCTGATGAATCTTTCTCCGAAGATACCAAAAAAAACAAGACCTAGTCCGCTGAACCTTCTCCTAGGATCAAAATCTTAGTCCGATGAATCTTTCTCCTAAGATAGAGACCTAGTCTGATGAACCTTCTCCTAGGCTCAAAATCTCAGTCTGATGAATTTTTCTCCTAAGATAGAGACCTAGTCTGACGAACCTTCTCCTAGGATCCAAATCTTAGTCTGATGAATCTTTCTCCTAAGATACCAAAAAAAACAAGACCTAGTCTGATGAACCTTCTCCTAGGATCAAAATCTTAGTCTGATGAATTTTTCTCCTAAGATAGAGACCTAGTCTGACGAACCTTCTCCTAGGATCCAAATCTTAGTCTGATGAATCTTTCTCCTAAGATACCAAAAAAAAAAACAAGACCTAGTCCGATGAACCTTCTCCTAGGATCAAAATCTTAGTCCGATGAATCTTTCTCCTAAGATAGAGACCTAGTCTGATGAACCTTCTCCTAGGATCAAAATCTTAGTCTGATGAATTTTTCTCCTAAGATAGAGACCTAGTCTGACGAACCTTCTCCTAGGATCCAAATCTTAGTCTGACGAATTTTTCTCCTAAGATAGAGACCTAGTCTGATGAACCTTCTCTTAGGATCAAAATCTTAGTCCGATGAATCTTTCTCCTAAGATACCAAAAAAACAAGACCTAGTCTGACGAACCTTCTCCTAGGATCAAAATCTTAGTCTAACGAATTTTTCTCCTAAGATAGAGACCTAGTCTGATGAACCTTTTCCTAGGATCAAAATCTTAGTCTAATGAATCTTTCACCTAAGATAATAATAAAAAAAAGGAAAAAAAAAACAAAAAACGTTTGGATTTGAAAAAAAAAGAAAAGAAAAAATGAGTCATTTTTAGTTTTTTTTTTAATGTTTAATTTTCCTGAAGCCAGGCGCCCACCTGTATAACGAGAGGAATACATTTCAGTCTTTTTCATTACAAGTGTTGAAGTTGGGAGCCCGCCCATAGAACAGAGGCATACATTTCAGTCTTTACATTTCAAGCGTTGAAGTTAGGCGCCCACCTGTATAACAAGGGAATACATTCGATGTCTTACTAATAGGAGGCACACTTCCTAGCTTGGCTTTTTCAGGTTATATTTTATTTTAGGAGACTCACTTCCTAAATTAAGATTTTACTCATAGGAGACGCACATCCTAGTCTAGTCTTTAGTTTCCTCTCAGCATTGCATCAGTAGTATCAGTGGGTTACGATTTTGCTAACGACTCACAAACCTCCCCAGTGCAAACTGGGTTAGGAAATTTCATTCGTGTTGTTTGTTTTGGTTGTCAGGGACCCGCCTGTAGAACGGAGGTTGTTGTATGCCGAAGATTGAAGAAGTTAGGGGTCCGCCTGTAGAACAGAGGAACATCATTCAAAGTCAAGCTGTAACCCATTGGAAGGGAGAAGGCTACAACAAAAATTCCCAGCATCCAATCCAAGTTAGAAACAACAAGAAGCTCGCCTCAAGAATGCGAGTTAACAGTCTGAGATAGTCAACAAAAGCTAGTCATAAAAAACAAAAAGAAAAAAAAAGAAAAAGAAAAATGAATGAATCCAAAGCACGGAAGTGGAGAACAGAAGTGATCTTTTCAAGAACTAGCACCTACAACTAGCAAATATCAAGGTTCAAATCCAAAGTCTGTATGAAGCACCATTCAAGACTCAAGACCAAGTTTCAGAAGACTTAAAGATAGGAATCCTTGTAACTAGTAGCTGATAGGCTTAGTTAGTTTTTTTTTTCAGTTTTCATTTTTGATGTAATGACAGAACCACGGACCGGAACCTCAACGGAACGGCACCTCGATCGGCTCTTCACCTCGGTACATTCTACCATCTCTCTCATATCTGAACTTCACGTGGCCTGATTCCTGTATAACCAAGGATATGTAGGCAGCTCAGATACCAGGGTTCGGTCACATTCCCTTCCTTTCCTTAATGTATTCCCTCCAAATAATGGTCGGGTCAAAAACATGTCTAGTCGTTCTTTGTCGGAAAACTCTTCGTGTTTCCAGTCAAAGAGGGGCAGCTGTAGACACGTGATTTTTGACCCTCCCCGAGAATTTTTACATTTTTAGCGTGAATATGTGAAATTGGGTCTAATATAGCCATTTTAACTATTTTTACTTTATTTCGTCGCAAAAGAAAAAAATACAAAATATATATATAAATTTTTAGTTTATGTATTTCTCATAAACTTGAAAAATACAAAAAATAGTACCTTATTTTGTACTTTACATAATTTCGAAAATTACCAAAAAAAAATATAGTTCTATTAATGTTTTGTAGTCATTTTAAATTTTGAAAAAATACAAAATATTACTTTATATTTTATCTTTATATAAAAACGAAAATTACAAAAAAAATAAGTTTTATTAATATTTCGTAGCTATTTTAATCTTGAAAAATATTAAAAAAAGATATAGTTTTGTTTAAATATTAGTCTTATTTTGGTAGCTATTTTGCTTACATAGGATTAGTCGAACAACGTCGTGTTCTTAATCGGGTCCGGGCAAAAGAATAATATTCGGGTTCAAACTATCCGGTGTTAGGCCTAATTTTCGGACCTAGCCCATAATAATCCGAGTCCACCACACATGGGGGACACACGTGGGGAACACGGACGGAACACGACACATGGGGAACCCCACCACGCGTGGGGCTCATTTTTCTTGGCAAAGCTACACAAATACACGGACTGGACAGATTTTGGAGGGGGGGACTTTAGAAATTTTGGGAGGACAGATTTTTGAAAACCAAAAAATCACTATTCATCATCTTCCTAAAAGAAGAAGAAAACCAGAAAACCCTAGCGAATCAAAACAACCTTCCCCATCGCCTTCTTCACGTGGTAGCCCAAACCAGTCGCACCAGCCCATCACCCCGTCGTCACCCCTCCGAACTTCACCACCTCCGAGAAACCACCATGGTTGCTCCTTCTTCAAGCCAAGCGACCCCCCACGCCTCAGCTGCTATCAAGTAGCAGCTACTGTTGCATCGTCCAAACACCACCACCCTCAACCCTACTGCCTCACGAACCCAAACAGAAGCCAGTCGCAACCCCCCCGACGCCGGAACTCCAGCTCCCTCCGTCGTCGATCACTGCTCAAACGACCCTCCATAGTTGCTCCTTCCTCAAGCCAAATGACCCCCCTCACGCCTCAGCTGCTATCAAGCAGCAGCCGTTGCTGCTTTCCTCGTCGACCCACCACCACTGTTTCATCCGTTCTGTCCAAACACCACAACCAACCTGCTGCGTCGAGAAAATCCAAAAAGCAGCCAACATCTCGTGCGTTGACAGTTTTGGGTCGAGCTTTCAGTCCATTGAAGTCGTCTTTGGTTCGTCGAGGTCCGGTACGCCGAGGTTGTTATCTGAGGTTTCGTCGCAGGTCCAACGCATCGGACGTTAATCTCAAGTAGGTTATCTCTGCCCGTGTCCTTCATGTTTGCTGTTTAGTAATATGTATAGGAGTTTGTTGAAATACAATCCTAGTTCATGCGGATAGTACGCGAAATTGCGCGAGACATACATACATGATGATTGCGAATTGCTATTTTTGATAATTAACTCTGTATGGTATTGAAATTTGGCCGTGAATGTCTTTTCCGTTGTTTAGTAGCTATTTGACATTTTGTTTCTTCATGTTTAAATTGTTGTTATCCAAATATTTGTCATAATAGGGGTTTGCACATATTCTGAAAGGTGTTAATTATTTAGTTTGTCTTAATAGTTGTTTATACATGTGGTAGTAATGTTGAAATTATAGTAGCAATTTTAATTCCGCGGAAAAATACTCGCTTCATCAAATAAGTTCAATTTATAACCCATGATCTCGCGAAGTAGCAAAAAACGTAGTTATTTTAGCCTTGTCCTGTTTCTAAAAGAAAAAAAAAGAAAAATAAATAAATAAATAAAAATGAGACGAGTCTCGCCAAATAAAAAATACAAGCTGCGGGGCCCTCTAAATGTATATATTAAATACTTAGATTCCGGGACGGGCCGTTTAGCAAATTTCACGGCCCTACCCAAAATAATAACGCGCTAGTTGCTTTAGGCGCGCCGTCAATAATTTATTCTCCTTGAACTCGGGTGCACATTTATGTGACCCAAATCCAACTCTCAACGAAGTCGAAATGTGTCTCTAATCACGGGTACATTGATTGTGACGTGGTCGGAGATGCATTTCCATGACGTTGCAAATTCCTTTAGAAAACAAGAATGAGATGAGCCTCGCCGAATAAAAATACAAATTGCGGGGCCCTCAGTAAATACTTGTGTTAAAATTATCTAGAATTCAGGAGGGTCGTTTTAGCGAATTTCACGGCCTTCCCCAAAATAATAACGCGATAGTCTCTTTAGGCGCGTGTTTAATAGTTTACCTTCTTAAGCTTGGGTGTGCATTTCATGCGACCCAAATCCAAAGCTCAAAACATCAAATAAAATATGTTCCGGATTGTGGGTGCATTTCATGTGACGCAGTCCAAAGACATGTTTTAAGCGATGTTCACATTCTTCTAAAAATAATAATATTAAAGTGGTTAAAAGATAAAATTTGCACATAAGTTCATATTGGTGTAAAATCAGATAATCAAGCCGAATATAACAGTTGAGCGACCGTGCTAGAACCACGGAACTCGGGAATGCCTAACACCTTCTCCCGGGTTAACAGAATTCCTTATCCGGATTTCTGGTACGCAAACTGTAATATGGAGTCATTCATTTCCTCGATTCGGGATTAAAATTGGTGACTTGGGACACCCTAAATCTCCCAAGTGGCGACTCTGAAATAAATAAATAAATCCCCTTTCGATTGTCCTTTAATTGGAAAAAACTCTCTTGTCCCCTCGCGGGGCGAAAAAAGGAGGTGTGACACCGGTAACTAAACTTCTGTTATTCTATTCTCTCACAAATGGTAAAGACATGTACCACTGGACAAGATGGACAGCCACCAGTACCACCTGTTAGGGCCGTGAGATGACGAGGTCGCGGTAGAGATCGCGATAGGGGCAGAGGCGCATCTCGTGCAGCCGCTAGGGCAGCACTTGCAGACCCACTAGTCGCTCCAGCTTAGGAGCTGATACCAACTACAATTGATCCAGTGAGGCCAGCTCAGGCATCAGTTGTGCCCATCGTGATTCCAGACCTTTAGGAGGCCTTAGCTCAGATTCTGACTGTGTGCACCAGTCTTGCTCAGATGGTCGCAGTTCCGACCGCATCAACCACTTCTTAGGCCGGGGGAGGTACTCAGACTCCTGCGGCCCACACACCAGAGCAGTTGATGCAGGGACTCCAGACACTAGGAGCACTACCAGCCCAGCCGGTTGCAGCTGCTCAGGCCCTTGTGGTTCCTGTTATGACTGATGATGAGCAGAGGAGGTTAGAAAGGTTTGGTAGGATCCATTCTCCATCTTTTAGTGGGGTAGAGTCGGAGGATGCCCGGGGTTTTTTAGACAAGTGTCAAAGGATTCTTCATACATCAGGTATTTTGGAGACCAATGGGGTCTCGTTCACTACTTTTCAGTTCACTGGGGCTGCTTTCAAATGGTGGGAGGCTTATGAGAGGCGTATGTTGGTCGGTGCAACACCACTTACATGGCAGGAGTTCTCCATTCTCTTCTTGGAGAAGTTTGTGCCTCAGTATTGTAGAGAGGAGATGCGCAGACAGTTTGAGTAGCTTCATTAGGATGGTATATATGTGACGCAGTACGAGATGAGGTTTTCTGAGTTGGCACATCATGCAGTTGGGTTGGTTCCCACTGATTGGGAGAGGATCAGGAGGTTCATCAATGGCCTCACATATCAGCTGCAATTGCTTATGACTAGGGTGAGGGTGTCTGGTGCTACTTTTGACGAGGTGATCGACATTGCTCGGTAGATAAAGATGGTCCGTGGCCTGGATCATGGTAAGAGGGAGGTCAAGAGGTCTCGAGGTTTGAGTGATTTTGGTGGTATACCTTCTAGGGGACGGTCCTACCATGACAGGGGTCGTCCTTATAGGCCCGCCCACACGGCTCGTCCAGCTCATCGTGGTGCGTCAATTAGCCACAGTTCTTACAGTACTCGCTCGGGCCCGTCTTCATTTAGTGCACTACCAGCGCAAAGTTCTCACCATGCCTCATCCGCCCATATTATTACAGGTAGTTCCTCGTGGTATCAGGAGCAGTGATTCCGTCAGAGGAGGGGTTGTTTCGAGTGCGGAGATCTTGATCATATCAAGAGAGATTGCCCTAGGTTGATAAGTGGGGCTCCACAGTAGAGTTCTCGACCGATGGCACCAGCACCAGCAACTACATCACCTGCTCAGTCAGCTCGAGGTAGGGCCCAAGCATCTCGGGATTGCCCTAGAGGGGGGAGATCAGGTGGTGGTCATGTCCGATTCTATGCTCTTCACGCAAGACCAGATGCCATTGATTTAGATGGAGTGATCATAGGTATTGTCTCAGTTTACCACAGGGATACCTCTGTATTATTTGACCCTAGTTCTACTTATTTGTATGTCTCATCGTATTTTGCTCATTATCTGGATATGCCTCGTGACTCCTTAGTTTCATATGTTCATGTATCTACGCCGGTGGCGACACTATTATTGTGGACCGTGTTAATCGGTCGCGTGTAGTGACTATTAGGGGATTGGAGACTAGAGTTGATCTCTTGTTGCTTAGTATAGTCGATTTCGACGTGATCTTGGGTATGGAATGATTGTCTCCATGTTGTGAGCACGTGATTTTTGCTTCACGGAAAACTACTCCAAAAGAAATCGAAAAATATAAAAAAATAAAAAAATTAAAACAAGTTACCTTCGGGTACAATTTCGAGAATATGCGTGACATTTTGATAATTGTTCTGTCCGTAAACACTCACCTTGCAATAGTTGAAAATACAAAAATACATATTGCATGCATTTAGGAATTAATGGTACATTCAGAAATTAATTAACCATAATTTGGTTAAAAGAAAATCAAAAAATATATGCATGTGTGTTTCTTGTCATTGAGTGATTTTATTTAATGTTAATTTATGTGCTAATTATTATAGGTGTTAAATAATATGTGTGTAATTTTATTGTTGATTCTACAATTTTTTTTAAGATTTTTGTTTAATTTTGGTAATCCTAAATGGGTAAAATATCAAGGGAAACCTGGTTTGGGCCAGGTAGAACCAAACTTTCAGGCCCAAACCAACCACATGGATCCAGTCCAAACACAGGCTGCCTAGGCACGGCCCCAAACGACGCCGTATCAGCGTCCCCGTCTTGTGCCGTTAATGTCACATGAACGGTCCCAATCAGGCCACTCATTTAACCTCAACGACGCCATTTCAGGTAAGTTGATCTGAGCCGTCCAACCCCACTGATCCAACGGATCCAGGCCCTCCCCTAGACCCGTTAACCTGACCCAATCCATTCCCATACCCGGTCTCACCCACCACTACCCCAAACGATGTCGTTCCACCTTAAGTGAAAGATCTTGGCCATAGATCCAACTCGATCCAACGGCCAGGATCTAGTCCTTTACCCCATATATAAACCTAACCTAACACCCCGCGCCCCAAACCGGACCCCCCCTTCACCCACTATTCACCATCGTCCCCAGAACCCCCTCCTCTCAAACCCTAGCAGCCTTAGGTTTCCCCCACCGTAAACCCGGCCACCCGGACTCCGATGGCCCCCAAAACAACAGCCCTGATACACCCAACCACCCTGAACACGAATCCACCAACCGTTTACCTCGAATCACCCTGCAACTTCTCGAATCTTCAATCGAAGATTCGAGCAACAAGCAGATCTACACCCACCAACCCCAAACTCACACCACGACACCTCCTGACCTCCCTCACCCCCTGAATGACCTTGGTCCCGTTCGAATCTGACCAGTACTGAACGAATCCCAAATCAGACCACCAAGAACCCTAGAACTCAGATTTATGGATGGTTGTCCAAATCAACAAAGGATCGGGGTCTAATAGACTTTAACCGAGGTGTTCTCAGTTGAGAACACTTCGATTAAAGTCCATTCAACCCCAAAGTGGTCGAGTCCGAGTTCGAGTTAGAGTCAGTTTTGATTTCAAATCCCCGAGGTAATTTTTCCCTTTTTCTTTTGTTCTCCCATAGATTCTACCTGTTTTTCATGTTTAGTTTGTTTTTTTTCCGATTTTCTGTCAATACTGTAAACCCTGAGTTAGTGTTAAGTTTGTTTTGGTGTTTCATTGATTACCTATTGTATATTATAGTTTGTATAGTCGTTTAAACAAGTGTCGTCAATTAATGTGCTTGAAATTAGATAAAATCGTGACAGTAGCTTATTAACACCCTCCATGTATACTTGCCAGGATAATAGCTCATCTAAATCTGTATGCTAGCATATAATGAACCTTCGAAATATGTTCAGTTTTGTCTGTGAATTAGGCTACTCGT
Organism: Nicotiana sylvestris; assembly: GCF_000393655.2. Classification (NCBI taxonomy): domain Eukaryota; kingdom Viridiplantae; phylum Streptophyta; class Magnoliopsida; order Solanales; family Solanaceae; genus Nicotiana; species Nicotiana sylvestris. The sequence goes on along the minus strand of NC_091068.1, from coordinate 72,923,861 downwards.
TCAGGCAGTAACCTCAGGATTTTCATTAAAAAAAAGCATGTTCAGTATTCATCACTGCTTCAAGCTTAGCCAATGGGCTGTTGTCTTTTGCATTGTTTGGCTGTGAGTTGGGCAGGATTGGTTCCCAATATGACCAACTCATACCATTTTGATTGACACCCTTGTTGATGGTGTTTGAATCCTTGTTTGAACTTAGTTTAGTAACTAAATATAGCTACAGAAAATCTGACAGACCAACCTAAAATCAGTATTGAGTTTAAGCTGATTAGCTAAGTAGTCAGTGATTATTAGCTAAATTCAAGAGATTTTATATACTGACTATTAAAGTTAGGATAGTGCAGTAATATGCCAGGTTTAAGGGGTAATCCTGGGAATTTAGTAACATACTAACAGGCTGTTAAGGATGGGGTCTGCTTAGAGGGTCACGCATTAAGCTTATTTTAATGACAATAGGGTACTGAAATAGGATTAAACTAATGCAATAGTGGGGAACCAAACTTGGTAGCATGGGGGTGATTAAATAATATAGCCTGCCCATACCTTTGGGCAGAAAACACATGCTGGTAGGCTGTCAAGAGGATGGGCTTTGGGGAGTTTTGATTAGTTTAAAGGAGTTATGGGCAGGAAAAGGCTAAAGGAATCAAGGCAGCCTGGGGGCCTTCCATTTCTGCCTATAAATAGGCTTACTTAGAGCAAGAAAAGGGGGTCTTCCAAACTTTGAGAGATCGGTTTAGTATTGAGAACATAGACTGGGCTATTACTTTGTTAAGTCAGTACTAAGCTTTACATAAAAGAACTTCAGTTTTTCCCTGAGTATTTGAGAAATCAGAAGCCACTGTTCTCTTTTCTTTTGCCCCTGTCTGTGTTCTTTTGGTGTTGTTGGATTTCAGCTGGATATTTCCTAGTGTCCTACTGTCGAGCATTGTTCCATTGGGTTACTGTTTGGTTTATTTCCTGGTTTTCTTTAACTCTGCCACGGGGTATCTACTACTGCTATTATTGGCTTCATTGGTTGGTGATGTGTCGTTGCATCTGTTGTGCTGCTGCTTATACTGCTGTTGTTACTACTGCCTGACTGCTTGTTGCTGATATTCTTTTTCTTCTTCTGGTTCTTGTTGTCTAAATCCAGGTACACATACTAAGCTGATGTAATTCCATGTTGAAGTTGACATTTGAAGCATGAATATACACATGAAGAAGTTGAAGTTATAAACTGAATTTAGTTTTCTTTACTGATTGTACTAAAGCCATTTTATGTATCACTGATATGTAGACTCCTGCCAAGGAGCTGTATAACTGGACAGTTTTCACATACGCAATCATTCAGTTTATGAGCTCCCTATGTAGGCCTTTAGTTAAAAGAAAGATAGGATGATAAAGAGTACCCTGCTTATTTCAGTTTGTTTGTAAAGATGCATGTCAATCTAGGATTAGGCAAATACACTTCTAATTGCCATGATAGCCTAATTTCAGTGCGCAAATGGTTTGAATTAGGATTAAAATTAGATCTTTAAGTTCTCTCATGCCAACAGATCTCTTGCTTTAAAATTTACTACAAACTGTTAAATGAAATAGTATCAGTTTATCTTTCAGCTTTGCAAGCTCATGAATATGTGTAGAAACTATTAAATAGGCCCAATTTGAAGTAGGATGGACCAGGTCCGGTCTTACCCCTTATACTTTGGACCTGGGCCTATGAATGTCTAACGAACTACTCTTGCTACGGATATTTTAGATTTAACGAATCATGTTCGGAATTTAACTATAATACCTCATAAGTATATAAATAATGTAGGACCTCTTCCTTCATTTATTTTAGAGACGAACTTAATAGAAAATATAGTTACGGTAAGTTTTTCCTTAAAAAATAAAAATGAGACGAGTCTCGCCAAATAAAAACACAATGTTGCGGGGCCCTCAGTAAATACTCGCTTTAAAACTGCTTAGACTTCGGGATGGACCGTTTAGTGAAATTCCACGGCCCCACCCAAAATAAATGATACGCTAGTCACTTTAGGCGCGTATTTAATAATGTTATCTTCCTAAACTAGGGTGCACATTTATGTGACCCAAATCCCAATCTCAACAGAGTTGAAATGTAACTCTAATCACGGGTACATTGATTGTGACGTGGTTCGAGATGCGTTTCCACGATGTTGCAATTCTTGATAAAAATAACAATAAATGATAAAAGCGGTTAAAAGTTAAATCTTGCACATAGGTTCAACATGTATTAAATCAGATAATCAAGCCAACTATGACAGTTGAGCAACCGTGCTATAACCACGGAACTCGGGAATGCCTAACACCTTCTCCCGGGTTAACAAAATTCCTTATCCGGATTTCTGGTGCGCAGACTGTAATATGGAGTCATTCTTTTCCTCGTTTAGGGATTAAATTGGTGACTTGGGACACCCTAAATCTCCCGAGTGTCGACTCTGAAATAAACAAATAAATCCCCTTTCGATTGTTCTTTAATTGGAAAAAACTCCTACGCCCCCCGCGGGGGCGGAAAAAGGAGGTGTGATACATGTCATGCTGTTTTGGATTGTCACACTAAGACCATGACGTTGATGATGCCGGGGTTGCCACGGATTGAGTGGCGAGGTTCTCTAGACTATGTTCTCAGCAAAGTGATTTCATACTTGAAAGCCCAGCAGATGGTTGGGAAGGGTTGTTTTTCTTATTTAGCCTTTGTGTGGGATGTTGGTGCTGAGACCCCTACTATAGATGTTGTTCTGGTGGTACGAGATTTCCCGGATGTGTTTCCTGCAGACCTGTCGGGCATGTTGCCTAACATGGACATTGATTTTGGTATTTACTTGGTACTGGGCACTCAGACCATTTATATTCCTCCGTACCTTATGGCACCGGCTGAGTTGAAGGAGTTGAAAGAGCAGCTTTAGGAACTTCTTGATAAGGGGTTTATTAGGTCTAGTGTGTCACCTTGGGGTGAACCAGTTCTATTTGTGAAGAAGAAGAAGGATAGTACTATGAGAATATGCATTGATTATAGGCAGTTGAACAAAGTCACAATCAAGAACAAGTATCATTTGTCACGCATTGATGATCTATTTGACCAGCTTCAGAAAGCGAGGGTGTTCACCAAGATCGATTTGAGGTCTGGGTATCACCAATTAAAGATTCGGGACTCGGATATTCTAAAGACAACATTCAGGACCCGTTATGGTCATTATGCGTTCCTTGTGATGTCTTTTGGGTTGACCAACGTCCCATCAGCGTTCATGCATATGATGAATAGTGTATTTTAGCCTTATCTCGACTCGTTTGTCACAATATTCATTGATCATATCCTGGTGTACTCTCGTAGCCAGGAGGAGCATGCCCAACATTTGAGGATTGTATTGCAGCAGTTGAGGGAGGAGAAGATTTAGGCCAAGTTCTCCAAGTGTGATTTTTGGCTCAGTTCGGTAACGTTCTTAGGGGCACGTGGTGTCCAATGAGGGTATTCAGGTAGACCCGAAGAAGATAGAGGCAGTTCAGAGGTCGTCTAAACTGTCCTCAGCTATGGAGATCTGAATCTTTCTTGGTTTGGCTATTTACTACCGTCGCTTCATGGAGGGTTTCTCGTCTATTACATTTCCCTTGACCAAATTGTCTCAAAAGGGTGCTCCTTTCAGGTGGTCGTATGAGTGTGAAAAGAGCTTTCAGAAGCTCAAGACGGCCTTGATCACAGCTCCAGTTCTAGTTTTGCCTTCAGCTTCTGGTTCTTATACAATGTATTGTGATGCTTCTCGGATTGGTACTGGGTGTGTCTTGATGCAAGAGGGTAGAGTGATCGTTTATGCTTCGCGCCAGTTGAAACCTCGTGAGAAGAACTACCATGTTCATAATTTAGAGTTGACTGCCATTGTTCACGTATTGAATATTTGGAGACACTATCTTTATGGTGTGTCTTGTGTGGTGTTTACCGATCATCGGAGCCTCCAGCACTTGTTCAAATAGAATGATCTAAATTTGAGGCAGCGGAGATGGTTGGAGCTGCTAAAGGACTATGATATTACTATTTTGTATCATCTTGGAAAGGTCAATGTGGTGGCCGATGCCTTGAGTGGAAAGGCAGTGAGTATGGCTAGCCTTGCATTCATTCCTATTGGCGAGAGACCTCTTTCAGTTGATGTTCAGGACTTGGCCAACCAGTTTGTGAGATTAGATGTTTCGGAGCCTAGTCAGGCTCTAGCCTGTGTGGTTTCTTGGTCTTCCTTATTTGATCACATTAGAGGGCGTCAGTATGATGATCTTCATTTGCTTATCCTCAAGGACACGGTTCATCACGGTGATGCTAGAGATGTGACTATTGGGGATGATGGGGTGTTGAGGATGTAGTGTCGAATATGTGTACCCAATGTAGATGTGCTACGTGAGTTGATTCTTGAGGAGACCCACAGTTCGCGATATTTCATTCATCCAGGGTGTCGCGAAGATCCATCAGGACTTGAGGTAGCACCATTGGTGGAGGAGAATGAAGAAGGATATAGTGGGGTTCGTAGCTCGGTATCTTAACTATCAACAGGTAAAGTATGAGCATTAGAGGCCGGGTGGATTGCTTCAGAGGATAACCATGGATTTCGTAGTTGGACTCCCATGAACTTTGAGGAAGTTCGATGCTATTTGGGTGATTATGGATCGGCTGACCAAGTATGCACACTTCATTCCGGTTGGTACTATTTATTCTTTGGAGCGTCTGGCTGAGATTTACATCCGAGAGATTGTTTGCCTACACGGTGTGCCAGTGTCCATCATTTCAGATTGGGGCACACAGTTAACATCGCAGTTTTGGAGAGCCATGCAACGATAGTTGGGCACCTAGGTTGATTTGAGTACAACATTTCAGACGGACGACAGTCTAAACGTACTATTCAAATATTGGAGGACATGCTACGCGCTTGTGCCATTGATTTTGAGGGTTCATGGGATCAGTTTCTGCTGCTCGCAGAGTTTGCCTACAACAACAGTTACCAGTTGAGCATTTAAATGGCTCCGTATGAGGCTTTGTATGGGAGGCGGTGTAGATCTCTGGTGGGTTGGTCTGAGCCGAGTGAGACTAGGCTATTGGGTACTGACTTGGTTCAGGATGATATGTACAAGGTTAAATTAAGCAGCTTTGCACGGCGCAGTCTACACAGAAAAGTTATGCCGACAGGAAGGTCCGTGATGTTGCTTACATGGTTAGGGAGAAGGTTCTGCTGAAGGTTTTACCTATGAAGGGTGTTATGAGGTTCAGAAAGAAGGGCAAGTTGATCCCTCAGTTTATTGGGTCGTTTGAGGTACTTCAAAGGATTGGGGAGGTGGCTTACAATCTTGCTTTGCCACCTATCTTGTCGAGTGTGCATCCAGTATTTCATGTTTCTATGCTCCGGAAGTATGTCGGCGATCTGTCTCATATTTTGGATTTCAGCACGGTTCAACTGGATTGTGATTTGACTTATGATGTGGTGTCGGTGGCCATTTTGGACCGACAGGTTCGAAAGTTGAGGTCGAAGAATATATCTTCAGTGAAGGTGCAGTGGAGATGTCAGCCCGATAAGGAGGCTACTTGGGAGACCGAGCGGGAGATGCAGAGCAGATATCCACGCCTATTTGAGACTCTAGGTATATTTCTAAACCCGTTCGAGGACGAATGTTTGTTTAAGAGGGGGAGGATGTAACGACCCGGACAGTCGTTTTGAGAGTTATAGCCCTGTTCCCCCATTTACTACTCCTTTTGTGCTTTACAATTGTTATATGACTTACCGGGTTAATTGGTTCAGGTTCGGGGAGATTTTGGAATGAGCTGAGGCACTTAGTCTCATAATTGAAAGCTTAAGTTAGAAAAGTTGACTGGATGTTGTTTTATGTGTAAACAATTTCGGATTTGAGTTTTGATTGTTCCTTTAACTCTGTTGGGTTATTTTGAACTTAGGAGCGTGTTCGGATTATTGTTTAGAGCTCCGTAGTTGAATTAGGCTTGAAACAGTGAAAGTTGAATTTTTGGAAAGTTTGACTGGGAGTGGACTTTTTGATAGCAGGGTCGGATTCAGATTCCGGAAGTTAGAATAGGTCTGTGGTGTCATTTGTGACTTGTGTGCAAAGGACGTGATTTGATAGGTTTCGGTGTCGGTTGTAGAAATTGGAAGTTTTAAAGTTCTTTAAGCTTGAATCTATGTGTGATTTGTGTTTTTGATGTTGTTTAAGGTGATTTGAGGGTTTGACTAAGTTCGTATGATGTTTTAAGACTTGTCGGTATGTCTGGTTGAGGTCCCGGGGCCTCGGTTGATTTTGGGTGGTTAACGAATCAAGGCTTGAAGTTGAAGGATTTCTGAAGAATTTTAACTGTTGGTGTAATCGCATCTGCGGAGTGGGCACCGCAAATGCGAGCTCGCAGAAGCGAGATGGGAGAACGCGGAAGCGGAAATGGATTGTAGAGCTGGGCTCTGTAGAAGCTGATGGTTGTCCGCAGAAGCTGATGTTGGGACCACAGATGCACAGGAAACCGCAGAAGCGAGCATTTTGTCGCACCTGCGAGACCGCTGGTGCGGAAAGCCTGGGCAAAACCTATATAAGTAAGGGTTCTGAGATTTTCACCATTTCTAATATATAAGCATTTTGTCCCCCCCCCTCCCCCGGGTAATTTTTTTTATTTTATATTTTCAGTTTACATGTTCGAAATTTTACGAGTTCCAAAGTTATGAGTTTGGAGGTTTATGTTTTTGAAAGTTTGCGGGTTTAGAAATTATAGAATTTACGGATTCGAAAGTTTGCTAGTTCGAAAGTTTAGTGATTTAGAAGTTTATGAATTTGTGGGTTAGCAAGGTTGTTGGTTCGAAAGTTTACGACTTCATGTTTATTGTATCTAAATTATTTATGAATACTTTTGAGAAGTTATTTTCTTTAATTTGCGTACCAAACACTGAAAAATGAGTAAGATTACTACTTGTTTTCCAAAAAAATATTTTCCTTTATACCAAACACACCCTTAGTTCTCAAAGATTGAACTTTTTTTTTAATCGATCTTCTCAATGTGATAATGAGTTGATGAATTTTTTCATACAATACTATAAAAAGCACAAGTCAATAGAAGTTTTTGTCAACCCAAAGAAATGCATAAGCTACGGACTAGATGGCAGAGGTGAACAATACACCTCTAACAACTTTTCTAGTTCCCAAAAGTCATCATTTCTCTGCTCAAGAACTCAAAGTAAGCCCTTGATTGTTCACTGTCTACATGAAGTAAATAAGCACCCAAGCTATGCAATATATTTTGTTCAAGTATGTTAAATGGTATTCTTATTATTCTTGGTACATTATATGTTGGTATACTATAATTACTGTTGAATCATGATATACTTAGTTTTAGTATGTTAAAAGTATCCTAATATTCTTAGTATACTACATAGTGATATACTATGATTACTGTTGAATTGTGGTATATTGTGATTATTGATATATTAAATGGCCTTCTCAATATTTTTGGTATACTAAATAGAATATCGCGATTACTGTTGAATTGTGGTATACTACATAGTGTACCATGATTATTATTGAATTTGCTATACTGTATTTGTATATATTAAGTGGTATTTAAATGTTTTTAGTATAATGTGTAGTATACTATGATCATTGTTGAATAATGATATACTTTATTTGAGTATATTAAATAGTATTTTCAATATTCTTGGTATAATATACATTGATATACCACAATTCAAGAATCATGGTATTCCCAGTGTTCTTGGTATACTTTTTCGTATACTATAATTACTATTGAATCATGTTATACTTTATTTGAGTATGTTAAATAATACTTTTTTTAATAATCATGTTATACTACACATTGGTATACCATGATTACTGTTGAATCATGGTATACTTTATTTTAGTATTTTAAAAAGTATACCAAATATTCTTGGTATATTACATATTGGTATATCATGATTAATGTTAATTTCTGGTATTCTTAATAATTCTTTGGTATATTGTACATTGGTATATCATGATTAATGTTAAATTATACTGACTCCATTTCAATTTATGTGAACCTATTTGATTGGACATGAATTTTAAGAAAATAGAGAAGACTTTTGAACTTGTGGTGTAAAATGATGCATATATTTTTTGTATGACTATAAATCATTGCATAAAGGTAAATTATTTCTAAATATTAAAAATGGTCATTCTTTTTGGCACGGAATAAAAAATAAATAGGTTCACATAAATTGAAACGGAGAGAGTAATATACCTTGTTAAAGTACGTTAAATGGTATACATAATACTTTTCGTATATTACATATTGGTATATCATAATTACTGTTGAACTATAGTACTATTAATATTCTTAGGGATTGTTTGGTTGGAATATGATTTATACCGCTATAAGTTATGCCAGTATAAGTTGTATTGGGATATGTTATATTAGGATTAGTTATGTTGGGATTGTTGTTTATTCATTGTTTGGTATGTTGTATTAAGAATGATAATTGCATAATTTCTAAGAAGAAGGTATAAGTTATACCGGTGCTAATTATCCCACCTTCTAGAAGGTATAAGTTATCCCGGTGTTAAAATTAACACCGGAATAACTTATACTTGGTTTGATAACCAAACAGAGGATTAAGCTGGTATTAAATTTTTGTACTACCCTTATACCTTTTTATACCTCATACCAAACAACCCCTTAGTATACTATATTTGGTATACCATAATTATTATAGTATACCAAATTTTAGAATTCACCGATTTAACCAGAAAGAACCAAAAAAAAAAGGATGCAAACTTTTTATTTCAAAAAGCCTTAATTTTTTTTAAAATTACAAAACAAAAAAAAAATCATCTACAAATATAAAAAAATCAAAAAGAGTGATACCGTAACTATCAATAACTGTAGTCGATTAATAATTGCGTAGAAAGTATTCCAATACTAACTAGGACTAGGTTATTTATCTTGAAAGAACAAAAATAAAAGTAGAATAAAGTGATTTAAATTTTAACGAAGAAATTCTATTGAAAAAATTAATAAGAAAAACTAAGAGAAGAAATTATAATTATAAGGGGGAAAAATGACAGATGTTTTTGAACAAACTGATCTCACTATAAAAATAAAATCTAAATTTTCTTAAAAAACTGAAGACAAAAATCAATATTATTAAATAGAAAATTAAAAGAATCAAAAAGAGTAACATGACACTCTCAGTAGTTATAATAGACTACTGATTGTGTAGAAAGTACCACGGTAGAAATTTTAAGATTCAGTTATTTATTTAAAAAAATAAATTAAAATAATAATAAAAGAAAGCAATAATAATTTTTGGCGGATGAGAAAATAATAGAAAACATTACGATAAAAAATAATAATAAAAAAGAAAAAAAGTTACAAAATATTTTAGACTAGGAGATTTTAGTGGAAAGAATAAAATTAAGAGAAAAACAAACACACCAATAAATAAAAACTAAGATTAAAAAATAAGTAAAAAAGACTGAATTGGTTACTACTAGAAAGAATAACAAAAAGAGAAAATAATTACAAAAATAAATAAATAAGAAAGAATGGATAAGAGTGCATAATTTCATTAGAAAGAAGAAAAAAAACAAAGTGAAAAAAATATATATAAAAAACAAAAAAAATAAAAAGACAAAAAGAACGTGAGAAAAACAAAGAAAAGAAGGAGAAAGAAATTTGGTGAAGCATAGGCATAGAAATGAGGGGACAATCTGGTCTTAAAATATTCGAAAGGGGCATGTTTCATTTTTGTTTTTTCGAGAAAAGGGAGTATTTGATCATTAAGTCTTTAAAGGGGGCTTTAAGTGTTATTTTTTCGTAAAAATTGCATTGGATGCCTATTTGGTCGCCCTCATTTAACTTGTATCCACTTTTTAAATTTTATTTAATTTGTACTCATTGTCTATACAACTTCAGGCTTTTTTCTCCTCCTCCTTCTTCTTCTTCTTCGGGTAATAGTGATTTTATAAGATTTTTGTAAATATATTTTAAGGTAGTTTATGATGTTTTACAATGGTGAGCTGTTGTGACACTTTATTTTTTACTATTACTTACGTTTTGCTTCGTTAGATTTATTATTGTTTTGACAAATTGATGATTACGGTTTGTTCTAGATGATATTTAGATGTTGTGTTTCACATTTGAGCTCATTTGGAGTAGATTTAGGCATTAAATTGTATATTGAATTGTTAAAATTCGAAGAACAAATTTTTGTTTCTGCGCAATTTGCACTTCAGGCCTATTTGGCCTTAAGTACATGAAAACGTTTGGTTGTACTTCAGACCTTTTGGCCTTAAGTACATCTGAAGTGTAATTTTTCACTTCAGACTTATTGTCCTTAAGTGTAGGAAAACGTTTGTTGCACTTCAGACCTTTTGGCCTTAAGTGCATCTGAAATGTAATTTTTCACTTCAGACTTATTGACCTTAAGTGCATGAAACCATTGGTTTTACTTCAGACCTATTTGGCCTTAAGTGCATCTGAAGTGCAATTTTTTACTTTAGACTTACTGCCTTAAGTGTAGAAAAATGTTTGTTTCACTTTAGACCTTTTGGTCTTAAGTGTATCTAAAATGCAACTTTTCACTTCTATGATGACCCAAAAGGTCATCACTTCTCTTAAAAGTCAATTCTGTATTCTGAGGCCTTAAAACCCTCCTTTTCTCTTACCTCAATTTGCGTGTGCAGTCTGGACGTATATCCGGAAAGCTTTTATGTGAAAATTTGAGGAAAATACTAATTTTGCCTTTAAAATTGAATTTAAGTTAACTTCCGTCAATATTTTGGGTAAACGGATCCGGACCCGTGATTTGACGGTCTCGAAATTAAATTCCGAGGTCCCAAGCCCGAGAAACGAATTTTTGAAGAAAATTATTTAACTAAAATTTTGAAAATTTAAAGATGTTTGAATTTGATGGTATCGGGCCCGTATTTTAGTTTCGGAGCCCGGTACATGTCTAATATGGTATTTAAGTTATGCCTGTAAAATTTGGTAAGAAACGGAATTCATATGACATGAATCGGACCATCGGTTGTGAAATTTGAACTTAAGAGTTCTTGAGATTTTCCTTTGATTTTGATGCTAAACTTGTAGTTCTAGGTGTTATTTTGGCGATTTGATCGCACGAGCAAGTTCGTATGATGTTTTTAGGATTGTGTGCATGTTTGGTTTGGAGCCCCGAGGGCTCAGGTGAGTTTCGGGGAGTCTTCGGGGTGTTTTTTACTTAGAAAAATCTGGTATAGTTGTTTTATCTGGTGTCTGATGCACCATGCTTCGCGATCGCGAAAGGGAAACTAGGTTGGGGAGGATTTTACCCTATGCGAACGCGAGACCAAGGTCACGAACGCGGAGCATTGGGGGGACTGCTCTACGCGAAAGCGACCGGTCAACCGCGAACGCGTAGCTTTAGGATGGGCTGGTCAGGGAACCTAGGGGAGAACTACGCGAACGCGAGCCCTTTATCGCGAATGCGAAGGCAGGGCTGGGCTAAGCCTTCGCGAACGTGTAGCTTCTCCGGCGATCGAGTAAGTCCTCAGATGGCAGCTCTTCGCGAACGCGATGAACACTGTCGCATAACACTTAAAACAGAACCAGAACGGGAATTTAGCCATATTTTTATATCTTCTTCCATAAAATCAGACCTTGAGCGATTTTTGAAGAAGGATTTCACCACCAAACTATAGGTATGTATTCTTAGACTCATTTCCTTCATTTTTCATCAACACCCATTAGATTTCTAGGCCTAAATCTTGTTATTTAAGGGTAGAAATTAGTGATTTTAAAAGAATTAGGGATTTTACAAATTTGGGGATTTAGACCTCGATTTGGGGTCGGATTCCAAAACTAATTGCATATTTGGGCTCGTGGGTGAATGTATATTTGAATTTTGGTCCGAACCTCGAGTTTTGACCAAGCGGGTCCGGAATCGATTTTTGGATTTTTGGGAAAAATGTTAGGAAAGCTACAATTAAGCATTGGGTATGAATTCTTTAGCATTTATTGATGTCAATAAGTTAATATTGGCTAGATACATTTGAATTGGAAGTGGAATCAAGGGGGAAAGCGATAGTTGAGGCTTGATTCGTGGTCGTGGAATCGAGGTAAGTGTTTAGTCTAACCTTAGCTTGAGGGAATAGGTGTTGTGCTTTATTTGCTATGTGCTAGTGTAGTGTACGATGTATAAGTGTGGTAACGAGTATCTATACGTTGGTGTCAAGCATGCCCGTGAATCTTAAAGTGTGATCGTTGTGTTTCTTAATAAATACTACAAATGCCTAAATTGTTGATTATCCATGTTGAGCAAGACTTATGATTATCTTCTTGGTATTTGTTTATTGTTGAGCATTGGCTCCAGTTGAGGTTCATTTGTGAAGTTAATTGTTGGTACAAGTTTGGTTATAGTTGATTCCCTTGCCGTGACGTATTTTATTCTTATTGTTGATTCCCTTGTCGGGTTGTACTTATTCTTATTGTTGATTTTCTTGCCGGGATGTTGTTGTTGCCGTTGTTTGGGTGAGGAAAGAGTGATAAAGCACGAAGGGTGATACCGTGTACATTTACATTGATATTGATGCATGTGGTGAGGAAGAGAGATAAAGCACGAAGGGTGATGTCGTGTACATTTACATTAATATTGATGCATATGGTGAGGAAGAGAGATAAAGCACGAAGGGTGATGCCGTGAATATTTTCATTATTGGTTGCATGGTGAGGATTGAGAGTAAAAGCACAAAGGGCGATGCCGTGCACTTATTTCCAGTTTGTTATGCTTTCTTGTTGTTATCGGTTCAAGTGCCTTAATTGTTTCATTCCGTTATTTCTGTGATTCTTTATGTTGGTATTCCCCCATAGCATGTTACCCCTCCCCGTTACTTGTGAATTGCTTCTATTACTGTTATTCTGCCAGATACTGTTTAACTGCAGGTTATGTTGTTTATTGTGTCCTAGCCTCGTCACTACTTCACCGAGGTTAGGCTCGACACTTACTCAGTACATGGGGTCGGTTGTACTGATACTACACTCTGCATTCTTTTGTGCAGATCCCGATACTTGAGCATACAAACCTTAGCTAGGGGTTGCTGCCTTTAGTCCATCGGAGACCCGAGGTAGTCCTGCAGGCGTCCGCAGGCCTTGGCATCCCCTCTCTATCTTGTTTCATTCTGTTCTTTTCTATTTCAGAGACATACATGTATTTTCTTTGTTCAGACCCTATTTGTAGTATTCTCAGATAGTCCGTGAGATTGTGACACCAGTTTTGGGCGGATTATTTCTATGGAATCGTATTTCTATTAAGTTAAATTCTTAGATTTCGTCTTCCGCATTTCTTCTTCTTATTATTATTATTCCGCCGTTGATCATATGTAAATTTGTAATTGTTAAAAGGTTAATGAAAAAAGGTAATAAAATTTGTAACACTCGGCTTGCCTAGCTTTCATGAATAGGTGCCATCACGACTCCCGAGGGTGGTAAATCCGGGTCGTGACAACTTCAAACTTATTGGACTTAAGTGCATGAAATCATTGGTTACACATGCACTTCAGACCTATTTGGCCTTAAGTGCAATATTTTCATTTCAGACTAATTTTTTTAACTTCAGACCTGATAAGTCTGAAGTTGATCATAAAGTGAGTAGGCTTGCAATTTTTTTTGTAAAGTGGGTATAGGTTCAATTATGACCCCAAAATCGGGTATAGATGCAAAAATCATTTTTGTTCTTATTTTATTGAGAGAAATTAAAAAATAGCCAGATTTACAAGTGGTCATTCAAAAATAGCCAGAGTTTCAAAAGTAATCGAAATTTAGCCACTTTTCACGTAAAGATAAATCTGAACGAAAACACTGCTCAAAATACGAAAAAATACTCTAGCATAATATACTGAATTTTGGAGCACCGGTGCTCCAGTCTGCAGTACATTATACTGGATCCTGCAAAGTATACCGGTCCAGCATAATATGCTGGAAGTTCATACACAGGTGCACCGAACTCTAGTATATTATGCTGGATCGGTCTCTGTTGCAGCAAAATATTGGCTATTTTTCAATAACTTGACAAACGCTGGCTATTTTTGAATGACCAGTCCGAAAACTGGCCAGACCGTGCTATTTTAACTATTTTATTGGCTTTGGGCTTTTGAATAAAGCAAGGGCAGGCCCATTACAATTGGCGGCAAAGACCCCTTCAATTGGGCGTTAAACCCTTCATTTCATTTTCACCAAATTCGCACCCACAGGAGTTAAAACCCTTGGTCATTTCAGCTTTTAATCGTCAGTTTTTCCGGAGCTCTGCTGCCGTCGACCAATCATGGTGAGACGGCGTCGCGAAGAAACCGAACCTGAGACGTTGTACAACACGGTTTTCGTGGATACCAACCTTGATACCCACTTGGCTTTAATTGTCTCCGACTCCGATTATGTCTCTGATCTCAAAGGTAGTTATTATTTATACTGGAAGCTGTTTTATACATTCTAATCCCTGGATACCTCTGTTAGTAAAATTACTCTTAGTTCAATTAAAAGAAATCTCGAGGCGTTGGGGACACGTGCACCCACTGAATATATGTTGGGTGTGGCTCTGGCAACAAGGTAAATGTTGGTTAATTCTGTATGAGATTAAATTACAGTGTAGAATTTTTTTTACACAATCAGGTCCCTTATTAGGTAATTAGGTAAATCTCTTGATAAATATTAATTGGTAATATGGTAAAATGGTAATTGGCCTTGTTATCACAGGTAAAATACATTGACAATGTAAAATTGGCTTTGTTATCACAGGTAAAATACATTGATAATGTAAAATTTTTTTAAATTGTCATGTGTATATAACTTAAATTCATTTATTATTCAGAGTATAAAATTTTTCTTTGCTAGTTCTAGTTTGCTTATAATTGATATTTAAACTCTTGATTGAGGAATGATTAAGTTACTAAAGAGTTCAATTGCCTGATATGCGTTTTTGTGTTATGCAGAAAAGATTGTATTTGAACATTTAAGGTGCTTTCCTGAGAAGAGGGAGTTGAAGATTTCTTCTGTGAAGGTTTGTTTCTAATCCTCCAACTCACTATTTTTTCTTGTGTATATTCTTGTACCGTAATGATGATTTTAATTATTTCTATTTCCTAACAGGTGAAACGGAAAGGACATTATTATCACCTGCCTGATAGTATGCTTGTCACTAGTGTGTTTGAGGGTATCAAAAAGGGTTGGTTCCTTTCTGTTGATGCTTCTAGCTGTGACCAAGGCTTACTTCGTATCACATATCCGCAAAATGGAGCTGACTATCTTCTCCCTAGTGATTCATTCAAAGCAATGGCTAAACAGAAGGTTTTTGATACTAATGAACCTGACCCGGCTCACGGAAACTTGGCATCAAGCTCCATCGTGAAAGATAAGGATGTCGCCAAGGCCGTTGGTGAATTCAAGAGTGTGAAGCCCATGGATGAATCACAGGAACTTTCTCCTAGAGCTGGTCCTGTGGCAAAGAAGTGTAAAATGAAGCATACAGAAGATATAGTCAACCACCCGGTAACAGATACCCACGCTTCAAAGCATGGTGTAGGTAATGATGATTTTGATTATAAGATTGTTGGAAATGATACTACTTCGACAAATTGTGATGAAGAACAATGGGTGACTATAAACATGAAACTGAAAGATGCCAGTGCTGAACCTTTAAGAAACCAACCTTCTGATCCCAGTAAGATATCAAAACTGGGAAAGAAGAAATGTAGGCTGGGTGGGGCAAGTGCTGAAATCTCTGGTGTGCAGGATGAGCAATGTGGAAATAGGAACAATGATACACTTGACGAAACATCGAAGTCTGGGACCATTGAAAGTAAAGTGAAAAAATTGGGTACCAAGAAAAGCAGTCGAGGTCCCACCAAGTTCAATCATAGGGATGTCTTGATGGTCGCAATTCCAGAGAACTCCACAGCACATAGACCAATAAAGTCAGCTTTAGCAGACGCATTGGGAGACCAATCTGTGGGAACAGATACAGCCCATAAGAAGAGCAAAAAGAAGAAGGGAAAGGGCTCATCCATGTGCCATGATGAAGTTGCCTGTATGGTTCTGAGTTCCGATGAAAAACTTGAGGGGAATAGGAGGTTAGAGCAAAATGAAGGAGTTGAAATGAAGATCTGTGACAAGTTGACTGATGTTGACTGTACTATTCATGTTACTCAATCTGGACTCCAAGAAACATCTCCAGTTAAAAATCAAACTTCAAACAAAGAGTGGCCAGCACCAGTCAGCAAGGAGTTCTATGAAATGTATTCAGTTGGCCAACCTATGTGTGAATCTATTCTCTCAGGAGATAATGAACCTAGAACTGATGGTGCTAATACAACTGGAGAACAAGAGGAGCTGACATCGAACTGTGATTTTGAAATGCGGATGAGTGAGAAGTTGGGCGATGCAAGTACCAAGGATCCAGTGTCTTCCTTCCTGTTGGCACATTCGCAAGGAGCAGCAGAGAATAGAATTGGGAGGAAGCAAAGCAAGGCCAAGAAGTCAACTCGTCGTCATGAGTTAGATATGAAAAATATTGTTGAGGCTTCTAAAAATACTAGTGCATCTGAGCAAGATATAGTCCGCCATGATGGTTCTGGTGATGCAACTACAAAGGCTGGTGGAAGTATTGTGCCAAAAGCTGATATAAACGAAATAGGGAAAAGATGCAAGTTGTCAGTTACTCAAGGTGCTGAGACCTCCCTTCCTTCAGATAACAATAAAGCAACTGGGGCATCTAAAGAACAATTTCTCTCAGCTGAAAAGTCATTGGATGACAAGGGGAACATTGAATCTGGAAATGCAAGCAGCACGAAGCGGAAGAAAAAGAGTCGCAGGCAATCTGCTGAAAAGATTCCTGATAAATTAGATGGAGAGGATGACAGTAGGGTGAACTGCCCCTCTTTAGCTGCAGGAATTGGACCTATAGCTGGTCCTGTAACTGAGCAGAGTAAGAAAGTTGAAATTTCGTCTGATGCTGGAAAGCTGCAGATTTGTCTAGATACAGAGGTGAAAGGGTCGTCTCATAACAAGGATCTCATGCAAGTTCAATCTGCAACATGCAAATCTTCAGATCATGCCAAAGCAGAAATGACCATTAAGGAAGTGGAAACTATCTCTGCAGCTCCATCTGATGTGAAGGTTGCTGAAGGACATGAAAACTCTGGTCGAAGTAAGAAAAAGAAGGCAAAAAGGAAGGAGGTTACCAGTAATATTGATGTTTCATGTGCCCCTTCGGCAATGCATGATCCTCCAGCTAATCATTTCTTTCAAGGGTCTAATCAAGATAAAGATGCATTGCCCGCCACCGAAAGAAAGGGAGCTTCAGAACAAGAGTCAAAGATTGCCTATGCTGCAGGTTCTCATCAACACGTTGAGAAGACAACCCTCATTGAGGCAGAGCTTCTTCCTGTTGAGGAGAAGGAAAATGAGTTTGAGCATTTGCTGCTTAACCAAACTGGTAAAAATCAGGAGACTGTAAGCCTTGTAGAAAGGAAACTGAAAACCAAAACCAAAAAGAGCCAAAGTTCTAAGAAGAGTAAATCTGATTTGGCTATTCAAGACCAGGAAGTCAGTCACAAAGAATTAGCAGCTTCAAATGATAATCCGAGAGACGTGAGCCCTCTGCCAGAGCCAATGGAGATAATTGAGTCAGGTAAAAATACTAATGTTGATTGGTTGGATATTACCAAGTTGGAAAATCAGAGAAATCCTGGTACTGACTCCAATTCAAAGAGTTCTGGGAAGGAGTTAAGAAATGCTAACTCTTTTCGTGTGCCATCTCATCCTTTGGCCAAGGGTAAGTTAGAGGAGACGCATGAGCCTGAAATTAATACTGATAAAAGCGAGAGTATAAACTTCAAGAAATATTTTATTCCTGGTCAACAACGGGGTCAAGTTGCATCAAAGAAACCAACGAAATCAAACAGAGACATAAAAGCTGGCAGAAAATCAAAGAAGGATGGAGTGATTTCTGGGGGCACTTCGGAAGATATCTTGAACTCAAGAACTGAGGTGACAGTTCCAAGTCACTCTAGCGTTCAGGGAGATAAAACTCTTGAAGACACTGGAATGCTTGCAACTTTTGATGCTCCTGCTTCCGAAAAGGATTGTAAAGAACCTATGGAGGAATCTATGTCCAGCTCAAGCTCAAGAGGTTCTGATAGATTCCCCGAGAACAGAAGACAGCAAACAGGTTCCGAAATCCAAAGTTTGGCTACCAAAAATACAAAAATGAGAACTGGAGACCTCGAGGATTGTACACCAAAGAGAGGAGTGCTTCCTACATCAGGGCCTAAATTTGGGGATAGTAGATCGAGAAGGTCTGGCAGTAAGGGGGGTGGAAATTCTGATTCTGCGACTGAGACTCCATCTGATTATTCATCCTCTTCTGGCTACTCGGTTGAAGGAAGTGATATAAGTCAGGCTTCTACTCCAAATGGTAATTGCAAATTTAATCTGCTAAAATTTTCCTTTCATGTCTAGACAGTCAAATATGTTCTTATATTGACATCCACAAAAAATTTGAGACCTTTTACTCAAAAAAAAGCCAAGTGACTCATGTTAGGGTGATAAACAATCTGTAAGGCTTGGTATAATATCATATCAAACCAATTGAAAATTTTGCTAAACAGAAGGCCAGGTAACATAAGCACTGAGCTCTGTGGCTGCCATTCTTCTGATTTCCAAACAGCACCGAATCAACTCCTACCCTATCCTCCTCCCCTGACAGGCTAGCCGCTAGGATTTAAAGGAAAATGGGAAGTTCTTCATTTCTACTTTATGGGCTTAATCATTCCTATGATAATATAGAGGACTCCTTATTTTGCTGATGGATAAAAAATCAATGCAACATATATCTCAAGTACATTCTATAGTTGGCCATATAGAGAAGGACTCCTTTTTTTTGCTGATGGATAAAAAATCAATGCAACATATATCACAAATACATTCTATAATTTCTTGTTCTCCATTCTTCATTCCGTTTATAAGCTAATTTCTACTTCCCTATGTTGACTTGATAGGAGCTAATGTTGCAAAACACGACGATGCTGGTGCAAAGCGTAAGGTCAAATCAAAGTAAGTGTGAGATCTCTTAATTTTTTTCTTAAAGCCCTTAGTTAAACATGGTTCTTTTTTTAAATGTGCATCAATGTTTAAATCAGCACTAAGGAGGTGCTATGGTTGCATCCAAAATATTACAAGTGAAAAACTGAGAAAAGTTACCAGATTGCCTATACAAGAGATTCTATGAACTTGGAAAACGTTTCAGCATCATTTACCCATTCTAATCTACACTAAAAAGATATCGACATAATACCTTCAGATTTGACATTCAAAATTGACTACTTTTCATTGTCAACAAATCTTCTATTCCTTTCTCTACAAATTCACCACTATGTGCAAGCTGGGATTGTGTCCATACTTTCTTTAGTTACACGTGGTTCTTTCTAACGGTAGATTATGGCTTTTGAATGGTAAAATTCTTTATCCTACTATTTGTTCTGAATTTTGCTCTTAACCACTAGGCAGTAGCTTGATCTGGTGGTAAATTCTGCCTGTATGTGCTGCCATAAAATATTATGTCAAATTATTGTACTAAGTAAATTTTTTCCTTGCTCAAAAGCTATTATCTCTTTCATTCCTCTACTTTGTGACTGTCACTTGTGCACAACAGTTAAATGAGTGTCTGTGATTGGTAAAGGCTGTTAATGACAGGTGGAGAAAACTTAAGGATGACATGTTTCCAATGTTATACTCTTGAGTCTTATAAGATGGGATGGGAATATTTGCATGTCAGAAACTCTTGTGTTAGAGCAAATGATTTAGCACAGATGGAATAGACAATGAGTTTGTCTAAGTTATCCATGTATATTTTTTATTTATTTATGAAATTCTTGGTGCTTATGATCACACTGTATATTCCAACAGCTTTTTAGGTCAGGACATAACCATAGATATGATCCTGAGAAGCTCTAGCCGTTTCAAGAAGGCTAAGGTTATAGCTGCTCAAAGTCAAGATGAAGAAAGTCAGCCTGTTGATGTTGTCCCTGATAGTCTAGCAGACGCTTGGAACCAGTAACTCCCTCTCCTTGGTTGCGGGTGAACTGAACCCAAACCCAAATTTTGGTACAAAATCACCCGTCCATAGCACCCTCCTCCCTCTTTAATCGTCTGTCACCTTGGGCTTTCCGAAGCAACAAGAAAAATAAAAACAAGGAGAAAAGTTTTTTTTTGGCCTGTACGTACTTATGTATTACTATCATTAACTAAAGGTTAATCAGGTTTACATTGTACACCGATTTATATTCATGCACATGACGTGATTTTGGTTCTGGTTTTGGAATTTTGTCTGATATTGATTACGTTGTGCCTGTGTAATTCATTCAATAGTTGAAACCTAAAGAAAGGTACCTTTGCTGTGGTTGACGAACTACACGTGGCAGATTGTTTAACCATTTAGTATTAGAAGAGGGGTTGCTCTGATGGTAAGCAACCCCACTTCCAACCGAGAGGTTGTGAGTTCGAGTCTCCCCAAGAGCAAGGTGGGAAGTTCTTGGAGGAAAGGATGCCGGTGGTCTATTTGGAAACAGTTTCTACCCTAGGGTAGGGGTAAGGTCTGTGTACACACTACCCTCCCCAGACCCCACTAAGTGGGATTATACTGGGTTGTTGTTGTTGTATTAGAAGAAACTTACTGGTTTGATTAAACCAGGTTCGACTGATATGAGCCATTTAAGGGGATTAGAAAAGTGAAGAAAAAGAAAAAAGTCAGAAACCAATTTGAGTGCTTAGCCAGCATTCATGGCCGAAAGTGATATTGACAATTAGACATAAAGAAATCTTGTGCCCGTCGTTGACGCATCATGCTTTGATTGAACAAATGAGTAATTTATTCTATGTTCAGCTATCACCGTTCCACTTCCGTTGGACATTAATAACCTGTTTGGCCAAGCTTCTCAAGAGAAAAAAAGTGTTTTTTTTTTCAAAAGCACTTTTCTTTTTCTAATTTGAGGTGTTCGGCCAAGCTTATTTGGGAAAAAAAAGTGCTTTTGCGAAGAAGCAGTTTCAGAGAAGCAGAAAAAAATAGCTTCTTTCCAAAAGCAGAAGCAGTTTTGGCTTTTCTTCTTACCTAAAATACCCTTAACAAAATATAGTATATACCAAAATAACCCTTAGACCTAATACTTAGGATATTAATTTATAAATATTTCTTCTTATTTTTAGGAACTTTCTAATATATAGTGACTTTAGGGGTGAATGTTTTTATATTTGTTGAAGAAATTTTAATATATTTAATTTATATTAAAAGAATTAAGTACTTTTTAATTTTATTTTCATATTTTACTTAAATAAAATGAATTTTTTTAATTATTGCATGTAATAACAAAATTTTGATATTATTTATTTACTTATAATATTAATTATTAAGTAAATCTATTCATGTCCTTATTCGTAATTTGACACTTAAAAGCACTTTCTAAAAAGCTTATTTCTCAAAAGTGTTTTTCAGACTGATTAGCCAAACACAAACTGCTTCTCTCCAAAAGTACTTTTTTCAAAAGCACTTCTCAAAATAAGTTGATTTCTCCAGCTTGGCCAAACAGGCTATAAGAGCCCGTTTGGCCAAGCTGCCAAAATCTGCTTATTTTGGAAAGTACTTCTTTCCGGAAGTACTTTTGAAAAAACAACAATAACGACCCAGTATAATCCCACAAGTGGGGTGTGGGAAGGATAATATGTACGCAAATCTTACCCTACCCCGAGGGACAGAGAGGCTGTTTCCAGGAGACCCTCGGCTCAAGAAGGCAACAAGAAATGATATATTAGTACCATCAATAGAATCATAATAAAATAGCAGCAATATAAGAAATACGAAATAGATAGAAAGTACAATAATAACCAGCAGATAAAGCCCTGCATCAGTAGATGACCACTAACATCCTAAAACTAACTCCTAACTGGCTAGTCTCACTCTGGTGCGCCGTAGAAATATCTACAATCTCCTCCTAACCTACAACCTTAATGCTCGACCTCCACAATTCCCTGTCAAAGGCCATGTCCTCAGTAATCCTAAGTCGCGCCATGTCCTGCCTGATCACCTCTCCCCAATACTTTTTAGTTCGCCCTTTACCTCTCCTCATGCCCACCACAACTAGTCGCTCACACCTCCTCACTGGTGCCTCAGTGCTCCTCCTCTGAATGTTCCCGAACCATCTGAGTCTTTCTTCCCGTATCTTGTCCTTCATGTAGGCCACGCCCAACTTCTCTTGAATATCTTCATTCCTAATCTTATCCATCCTTATATGCCCGTACATCCACCTCAATATCCGCATCTCTGCTACTTTCATCTTCTGGATGTGTGAGTTCTTAACCGGCCAACACTCAGTCCCATACAACATGGCAGGCCTAACCACTGCTCTATAAAACTTATCTTTTAGTAACGGTGACACTTTCTTGTCACATAGGACTCCCGATGCTAACCTCCATTTCATCCACCCCACCCCTATACGGTATGTGACATCCTCGTTGATCTCCCGATCCCCTGAATACTTTTGAAAAAAGTACTTTTGAAAAAAAATACTTTGTGTTTGGCCAATTCATTTAAAAAGTATTTTTTGTAATATTTGATAAACAAATTGTGTTTGGCCAATCTTTCTAAAAAGTGCTTTTGAGTGTCAAATTACCAAAAAGGATAGTACAAAGGTCTTATAATTATTTTAAAGAGAATTATAAACTTAAATATTTATCATAAGATACTTTTATTATTTATTATTTTATTTAGTTAAAATATGAAACATAAAGTAAACATACGTATTAAAGAATTAAATCAATTTTAAATATATAGTTATACCAAAACATATAATATTATCTTGTATATTTACTTATTGTTACATGATGACTTGAATAATCAAAATACATCATTCAGTATGAATTAGAAGTCTATTCCACAAATTACTATATATTGATAACCCACCATGAAATAATAAATAAAGTCACTCACATGTGATAACATTTCTCAATAATTTCATATCTACGTCTATCGCACAACGCCTTCATATTAGTAGAAGACTTGCCTTGCATTTCTAAAGGAATACCAGAAGGCTCATCTCCTTCCTCAATCTCTGCAGTAATGTCTGTATTAGTATAATAGTTGAATTCCTTATCGTTAGAAGAATATTGTCGGATGAAATTATGTATAGCCATGGTAGTTGTAACTAGATGATTCTTAGTGTCAAACTTGAAAGATGGCATTAAGCGTAAAATAGAAATATATTTAAAATAAATTGTTTTCGTAAAAAAAAGTTAAGTATGTTTAATTCAAATTCAAAAAAATAACTAATTATTAACAACACATAATGTATAATTTAGTTTTTTAAAAAATTATTAAAAAAATTAATTATTACCTAACCTAACTAACATTGTACTAAATTGTCAAATAGCCTATTGTGAGGCTGCCACTTCTTCTTTAATAATAATATAGATAGATTGTACAATGCTATTATAAATTTATTATCTATTTGTAGGTAATTTTCACAAATTAGATTTGATAACTGTTTTAAAGATCCGGGAACTAATAGCATGTAACAGAAGAAATTACAAAATAATTATTTATAGGAAAAGAATTGATAATCTAGAGAAGGATGTAGATAATTTACTTTAATATGAA
Organism: Nicotiana sylvestris; assembly: GCF_000393655.2. NCBI lineage: Eukaryota > Viridiplantae > Streptophyta > Magnoliopsida > Solanales > Solanaceae > Nicotiana > Nicotiana sylvestris. The sequence continues at coordinate 72,900,189 of NC_091068.1, read as the reverse complement.
AAAAGAAGAAAATAAGTTGGAAAGTTACAAGACATTACACAAACAAAAAATAAAAAACAAGAAAAATCAATAAAAAGTTTAGAAAGTTACAATATGATTCATATATATGATATCTTTAATTTTTAAAAGAATGGTAAAAACCAGAAACAAAAATGAAAAGAAAAAACTTAAATCAACAAGGGATAATTTGGACAATATAAATTTATAGTGAGGATAGATTTGTCTTGAATAAATTAACTTTTTGCTTCTGCTTCTTGAAATAAGCTAGAATTTTCTGCTTCTTCCCAAAAGCAGAAAAACTGCTTCTGGCGCTGGCCAAAAGTACTTCTCCATCTTGGCCAAACAGTTCAAATTTTTTAACAGAAAAAGTACCTTTGGGCTTTCCAAAAGCTTGGCCTAACAGGCTCTAAGAATCCTTCCTCTCTTTAGTAAGTATTAGTTAGCTACCTTTCTTTTTCTCAAAAGCGTAGGACAAATGAATTTCATTTCTTATAGAATACTTTTTCATGCTAGTCTTTTCTTTTGAATTTAACTATATCAATTTTGTTGTTGTTTCTTCATGTTACACTCCTAACATCTACGAGCTTTGCTTATTTTACCACTGAAAAATGTAAGAAATGTTAAAGAACGCATAAAAGAGAAGCATTACAATGAATAATGAATTGACATCTAATATAAAACTATAGAATACGTCAGTAAAAAATGTCAAAGAACCCATAAAAGAGAAGCATTACAATAAACTGACAATTAACATAAAACTATTGAAAATGTCAGTGTAAAATATAAGAAACATTTAATGCTATAACTAATGTTAATCTTCTTGGAATTGAGCCCTAGTTAATTTTAATTTGCTTGGAATTGAGATCTAGTTATATTGCACATTTCTGATTTTAGGTAATTCTATTACTAAAATATTTATATTTAAAAGATAAAAAAGAACTCTCACCATTTCAGTTTGTAGTTAGGGAGAAGGTCTTTGGATTGGAGCTATTACCAAATGACAAAAATAAAAAATAAGAATGAAGTTCTTTTGTATTATTTTTCTTTGTTTAAAAATAGAAGTAATAATGATAAAGAAACATAGCAATAACCAAAAAGTCAAAAAGGATACCCAACTTGTTCTTCAAAGAATAAAAGTTATATTGTCCTACAACTACTAACTAAAGTCCAAAAAGAATTTAATGTCCAGCATTACTCCAACCTGGAAAGAAAGAAGAAGAAAAAAAAAATACCCGAACCGGTTCGATCAACTCTTTTTCGTGAAAACAACTTCGGTATCCAAACCGAATCCATCAATGGTTCGAGTATGAACCAACTCGGACCGCTTAAACAGTTTCTTCAACGGCTCAACACTGTACAAATCGTTCGCCGAATACTTATCAGCCCGTCTAGATAACGCCACGTGCAAAACACAAAACCCTCCGGCCTTCAACGTCCGTTCGATCTCCGACACATATTTCTCCGGATAAAGCGCGTGGTCAAAAACATTAGAAAATTCCAAATCAAACGTCTCATCTTCAAACGGCTGATTATGAAAATCGCCCTTCACTACCAACGGCGGGTACGGTACAAGATCCATTCCGATCGAATCGGATACTCCGACCCGCTTCAGCGCTTCAACTTCCTGACCCATGCGGGCACCAATGCAGAGCACTTTCGATGAATCTGAAAGAAGACTCCTAGTTTTAAGCTGGCCGAAGAATTTTGAGAAAACTTGAATTTTCCGGTCCCAGTCACGGGTTGTCCATATTTTTCGTAGTTTCGGATTGAGGGTCTTGTTGAGCTGTTTCTGGATGTAGGAATCGTAGGTAGCGTATCCAGGTCGAATTTTGAGATCCGAATCGGAGTTTGATGTTGTGGTGGTGGTGGTGGAGATGAGGGCGGAGAAAGAATTCCGATGAGAGAGAAAAAGGAGGAGAGGTATTGATATGAGGATACCGAAAAAGATGCATTTGGATATTGTGAAAGATGATTTTGATACAATTTCTTTCATCTTTACATACAATATAATATATATACAACAATTATATTATGCTCAATTTCAATAGGCTATATATATGCAAGAGAAATGAAAAGCTGTACTGTTCAAAACTTTCCGGCGAATACAGGGCATTGGAGGGAACTAGTTAAGAAGAAAATAGGGGAGAGGAGAAAGGATGCATGAGTCAATGGGAGCGGTGCTTCCTGTTGTGAGTATGTCTTTTTGGTGGTATATATTATTCACCCTCTATAGCAGTACCATATAAGGCGATAATAGCAATGTGCGTTCACACTAAGAATGACATTAAAACAATTTTTTGTTTGTTCAACTTAAGATGCATTAGTAAAAGGTAGGAGTGTCCGACTTACAATTTTATACGATCATGATGATTTTTTTTTTTTACAACATTTAGATAATATCCTTAAGTTGGAGTATTCACGTTACTTTCTGCATCTTCAGGTATTTTTTGAACCCGGTAGCGGGTATCGATTGTTCAGAGCCAAAGTCATCGGAGTTTAGCAAGGTAGTTGACCGGCGTTCGCAGCACAACTTTTCTCCCTCTTACTTTCATTAGACTATATTTAGTACATTTTCAGATTTTTCCGTTGTATTCAGAATGCTTGTGACTTGTGACACCCCGATGTCGGGCTTGTATATTATTTTCGCACTGTTCATTTAGACTTATATTATGAAACATTTGTTTAAATTAAAGGCTTAAACATGATTCTTATTGATAAATGGTTAATTTGGGAGTTGTGTCGGCTGACCTAGTTTCAGGATAGACACCATCACGACCATATATATATATATATATATATATATATATATATATATATATATTTATAGTGGGGGTTTGGACATAAAAATTGTAAAATTCCAAAATAGGGTGGAAATTTTTTTCAAGTGAAAATGGTATTTGAAATTTAAAGTTGCGTTTGGACATGAATATAATTTTGGGTTGTTTTTGAAATTTTGTGAGTGATTTAAATTTTGAAAAATCGCTTTTTGAAGTTTTTTAAATTTTAGAAATTTTTTAAAATGCATAATCAAGTGAAAATTAAAATTTTTATGAACAAACGATGATTTCGGAAAAAAGTGAAAATTTTTTGGAAAAAGAAAAAATTTTCTTATGTCCAAACGGACTCATAGTTTATATACTAAATTTATGTATTTATACCTAGAATATATTCTAATTATTAGTTGCCCACCTCCTCCAGATTATGAGCATATACTTGGATAGACACTTTTCTGTTGTTGGTTTTTAGGTTATGTAAATGTTATAATTACACGAGTACTGAATAAATTTTAAAGTTAAGAAAAAAATTGAGGGTTCACTTTTTATTATGTAAAAATTGCACGGGGCGTCCTATTTGGTCGCCCCCATTTAACTTATATCCATTTTTTTAAATTTTTTTAACTTGTATCCACTTTTTAAACAACTTCAGCCCCCTTTCTCCTCCCCCTTCTTCTTCTTCTTCTTCTTCTTCTTCTTCTTCTTCTTCTTCTTCTTCTTCTTCTTCTTCTTCTTTCTTCTTTCTTCTTAGGTGTAAGCATCTATATTCTAGCACTGAACAAGGAAAGCTCTACAATCCACATACTTTGCTACATCATAGTTTTTAGAGGTATAATTCGTTATTTAAAATTCTATTTGCTCTGCAAAATCTTAAGGTTAGTTTTTGGCTCGAATCATATAGAGGATACCCTTTTTACTAGGAATCTTGTCCTCCGTGTACAATGAGACGAGAATTTCGGTTCAGGTATACATGCCAAAATTTTGTTATGCGGTGTATCCATTGTCTTTATAAATGTTTTAAAGATTCGAAGTTTTAGGTTGAAACCTCCCTGATTTAATTAAAAACTTTTAGGTTGAAGCTTTCCTTGTTCAGTGCTAGAATGTGCACCTTCATTTAACTGGAAATATCACGTCTAAGTAGGTTTGTTAAAGAAAGTCTGCACTAGAGATGAATATAGAAGCTTACACATTTTCATGTGTGAGACAAGAGCAAATTAGAAAAACTTCAGCTCTAGAGCTGAAGTCCGCCAGTTACAAAACAAAAACTTCATCTCTAGAGCTGAAGTTCGCTAGTTACAAAACAAAACTTCAGCTCTAGAGCTGAAGTTCGCCAGTTACAAAACAAAATCTTCAACTAAAACAAAAACTTCAGCTAAAACAAAAACTCTAGAGCTGAAGTTCGCCAGTTACAAAACAAAAACTTCAGCACACTTGGTTCAACACACTTGCTACTTCAGTTCTGTATACTAAAATGCTGAAGGTTTGCGTGATTGTCTTTGCTACTTCAGCCCCGTATGCTGAAGTTAAGCGAAAAAGTGGGTACGCTTGTAATTTTTTTTTGCAAAGCGGACACAAGTTAAAACGTGATTCAAAAAGCGGGTATAAATTCAAATACCCCTTTTATTATTCTTTAATTAATTTATTTTGCTTTTGGGACTAAGATGATAATCCATCTTTTCTGTCTGCAATTACGCCTTTTTCTTTTTTAATTATTCTTGAAGAAATGTGGGATGATGGGTCCAAAGGGTAGGTCGGAGATTATTGCAGGGAGATGATTGATTCCAATTTGCAGATTATTATCCCCAAAAGAAAAAGAAAAAGACCAAATGCAAATTGTGCAATGACATTGATTAGCCTTAATTAACCGGCAACTTAATAATGAAGCTTTTGTCTAAAAGCAACTTCGTATACAATGCACGTACAAGTATTCCCAATTTCTTTTTGGCCTCGTCTCATTCAACACATACGTATAACACTCACACTCTAATATTTAACAAGTCAAATTATCATTTGAATACACTAACTTAGGCAAAATATACTGAAATATTTAATATAGGAAGGTTGAAACTCTCACATCAATTTCATCTATATAATTGTCACAACTAATAAAACAAAATGTTTATCACTATCTTTTTGTGTGAAAAAAGATCCGCTAGAGAAGAAGGAAAGAATTTTTTTTCAAAATAAGCAAAATATAGAACATGTGAAATATATGATGACAACTCAATTACGAAGCTATTAAATACATAAGTTTCATGCTTATTTAATACTATAAGCTATTGTAGCATTGACATTTTAGCCTTTCGGTGAAGTGCAATTTTATCTCCAAAAAAGGCTTGTTGTTAGAAGACAATTCAATAACAAAGCACATGATTAATTGAATAAAAAGTCCATGGTATTTGATAGAAAAAAATGTTCCAAATAGAATAATAAAAAAAATCATTTAATAGATTCAACAATGATGACTAAGCAAAGCTGGCATTCGACCCCATTTTTTTCGAATTTAAAATAAGGTCAATAAGACATTAGACTCTACACAACTTTCATTAATGATATTGAAATTTCTAACATGTTCAAGCATGTTCAAGTTTCCTACTATATGCATTAATTCTTCTCTTTTTGTAATTTATGAGATATATTTTCCTTTTCTATTATTTCTCGCTCTCTTTTTTCTTTCATATATTCTCACAGCTTTCTGTACAGCTGTTGTGGATGGTTCTGCTGTGGCTACGCAGCCTAATAACAAAACCTCCCATGTGGAAAAACCTACTTTTCGTAGACATCCAAATGTCTATCTTATTTTACATGAAAATACCCGACTTGAGACATTCAATAAAAAGAACAATAAAGAAATATTTTCTCACTTTTGTCAACGGATTAAACTCTCACTTATTTACTGTCCATATTGCTGTTCTCCATACTCTGCACATTTAATGATGATCAAACCTTCCTTTTTTTGTTTCTTTTTAAAAATAAAAAAAAAGCCAAACTCCATTTGTTACTCCTGTAGATAAGAAATACTAGTAGTAAATTAAAATGATTCAATTGTTTTCTCAAGTTGACTTTTTGACGAGACAAGTTTTTTTTGATGGCAAAATTAATAAATCTTCCTAAGATTTAAAAGAAAAAGTTTTCTCTTATAAATAGAATTCTATTTAAGGTGAATGTCTATATTTTAGAGAGATTTGAGGGTTTGTTACTTGATGGCTAAGTCACTTTTCCCCTATAAATAGAACGTTCTATTCCATTATAATTCATCCAAAAATTCAATAAGAATTCCCTCTCTTTCTCTGCAATATTGTTCTTGTCCTTTTATTGTTTCATAACACGTTATCAGCACGAGACTCTAATCAATTGAGTAGAAGCTTTGGGATTGAGCATAATGATTGTCAATTGTTTCATGAACTTCTTTCATGATTAAATTCTGGATTTAAGGTAAACATTTTAATTTTCTCTTTCAAATTCTTGACATTCTACAATTTGATTTTAAATACAAACAAAGACGATAAATTTTGATTGTAACTCTAATAGAGTTTGAAAGAAATTATAACCACCTAAAATGGTAAAATTTCTATGCCTTGCCATGATCAAATTCATGTATGATTGTGGGCAAAAAATTAAAAACCCGTCCCATTAAATTTGCTCAATTCTCATTCCCTTAAGAGAATGTGATAGCAGTATGTGATAAGTCTGAAAGAAGATAAAATTATTACCGTGAAGGTATCAATGGATGTGGACGTGACAATAGACAAAATTATAATGGTCATCATTGTGATAATGGGAATAATAAGGATTCTCAAAATATTTGTCATTGATTTGACATGAGATTTTATAAAGCACGTATAGATGATTATGGTCCATTCATGATGTGAATGTGACAACATTTGATTTATGAATACATATTCATTCTTCAAAGAATATGAACGCGCTAGTGGTAGCGAATATATCACACTCACCTCTAGAAGGAGGTTTGAGATGATATAAGAAAATAATGTCATTATTATGGCATGAATGGCCATTGGTCACGTACCTATTGTACGCCAAAATATTTTAGCAATGTGATTATTAAAGGACAAAATTTGGCAATGTGATTATCACGTACCATAATGGTATAACTTTCTCCTTGAAAGAGATATATGACCATATGGATGTTGATGAAAATGTGGTAGTACAAAACTAATTGAGAGCTCTGGAAGAGTCAATTACCACTATTTTGGAGAAATAAAATTGATTATCAATAAGATATTGTGTTGTAGTAAGTCTCAAAGAAACTTATTGAGTTTCTAAAGTATTCGCGAAAGCGGTTGGTCATACTGAGACTATAAATAAAGGAAAGATTTAATATCTCCTATTACTACAACTTGTAGCGGGGTAATATGTATGTGAAAAGTTACCCGCTTTATTCATCAGTTTGTACTACACAAACAAAACAATGCCATAATAAAGTAGAAGTTTATTGATATAAAAATTCATATCATAATAAACTTGGAGTTTATTGATAATTGCACACGTCATGGTATAAATTTGAAGTTTATCAATATTGATAATTTATTCAGTTGACATTTGGGTTAGCCATATCAATTTAAGTATGATGTGCAAAAATAATAGAGAATTCACATGGGTAAATATTAAAGAACTAGAAAGTTCTTTACGAATTCTCTTACATTGCTTGTTCTTATTATTTAATAGACCAACTAAAATTGGGATTGAATCCCATGAATGCTGGAAATATCAAAGGTGAATATGGGCTCATTCACCTGCCATGTATATCACATAAGATGCATCTATGAGATGGTTACATGTGCGATTATTATTAACCCGCAATATGGTATTTTTGCGAGGTAACTTGCTCAATAATTTAATTTCGAGCCTAATTTTCAAATTTTCTATTCAAGAAGTTCATCTTGATAAGTTGGTTTACATCACAGTTGGTTTAGCAAAATAATTTATTGAGTGCCTCCACTTAATAGCTAAACTATTACTTATGGAAACAAAGTTATCTATATCAGTTTGATGTCGGTTATATACGAAAGTATATTACATTCTCCCCTCACAAGTGGTTCACGGTCAGGAACCAAATAATTCCATCTTATTATTATTGATGAGCGATGTATATTTTGATTAATACCATAACACACAAACATGAGTTCTCAAAGTTGAGGAAATAAGTTAGTTTTTCTAACATGAGGGGGAGACATGATAAACAGTTGAGAAAAATTTACGTGGAATGAATTATCATTTGTATATCTAGATCCTCGAATACGATAATATGAACTTGAAGTTCATAAAAAGATGATTCATTTGCAATATATTGCAAAGCATGTCATACGCATTTGCTGACCCAAAGAAAGTAACTATATTCTCATTGCAAATGCTCATATTAAGTCCTAGAAGGACAAAGTCTATGGTACGCTTAAAGCATATAGACAAATCGGTTTCAAATAAAACTTCTTGATAAAGAAGATGAGCAAATGATCAAACTTATCATAATAAGGATGTAAGTGATCTAGAAGATCACATGACATAACACTTCATAAAATCTCATGAGAGATTCAGGTACCTGAATATATGAATGAAGAGATCTCTATGTTATGTCTTTATGGAAAAAAGAAAGAAAGTTGGAACCGATATAAAATATTCGTCGACGACATCTATGATAGCGCTAAATATAGATGAGAATCTTAAGTCTGCCGCTTACAGACACAAAAATATTGGCCAAATGGAAGAGACACAATTCGAATAGAATTAGTTTCATATGAAAGACATATAATTTTATCTATGTTGTTCAAATACTTGAAAATATAAAGTTAATGGTGTGTGCAATCACCTTTATCTATCTAATATGTCTAGCAAGAAATAAAAAAAGTTGATATGCATCTAATTAAAGTCTATTATATGACTTATATGACTTAACTTATATGACAATCCTTGAAAGATTTAAATCGCTTGAAGCATATACAATTCTTGGTCCTGAAGTACCATATCCTAAGTGCTATTTGCACACATATGTATCTTGCTATAACTATAAGCATGATAATGTGATAGCGAGAATTTTCAAGGTGCAACATATTCATTGGAGTTAATATGGTTGATTTATTCACCAAATCTCTACCAACATCAACCTTCAAGAAGCTAGTGCACAAGATTGGAATGCGAAGGCTCAAGGATGTAAATTGATGCTCTCATCAGGGGGAGTTAATATGCGTTGTACTCTTTTTCCCTTACAAGGTTTTGTCCCACTGAGTTTTCCTTGCAAGGTTTTTAATGAGGCAACCAAAAGACGTATTGTTAGATATGCGTACTCTTTTTCCTTTACTAGAATTTTTTTCCCATTGGGTTTTATTTTAGTTAAGGTTTTAACGAGGCACATTATTTGTTGAATAGACATTCAAGGGGGAGTGTTATAAATAGAATTCTATTTAAGGTGAATGTCTATATTTTAGAGAGATTTGGAGGTTTGTTACTTGGTGGCTAAGTCACTTTTCCCCAATAAATAGAGGGTTCTATTCCATTGTAATTCATCCAAAATTCAATAAGAATTCCCTCTCTCTCTTTTTCTCTGCAATATTGTTCTTGTTCTTTTATTATTTCATAACATTTTCTTTATTTTCTTTCCTTTTTTATCCAATTGAACGCCTTCTAACTCTTGATGTAACATGTCGACCCAAATAAAGACTATATTTTGCTACATTATGCTTCCATATATGGACTGAATTCCATGAAAATAAAAAATTTCCTACATATTACTCTATACGTTCAACGAATATTTGGTTTGTAACTAATAACTTCGTTAAACAAACTGTAACCTTGACTTAAATGTTTGGGGAATTTTATTGTATAATTTATCAGCATTGATTACTATTTGCCATTTCGAATTGTGCATATATGTCTTGGAATTGGTCGAAATGTGTGTTTGCCCCTCTGAACTTATTTTTTCTCCGATCAATAAAAATGAGTTCATCTTAAGCAGAGGCGGGTGCAATGTATCTGCACCTGATTCAACTGAACTCAGTACTTCGATGCGGAACAAAAATTTATGTGTAAAAATTTATTAATATTATAATAAATAGCAATATGAACTCTCAACTTTAAAAAGACAATGAATTCAATGAGAGACGGATCCTGAAATAGCAGATTGCAGGTGCCACTAATTTATGCATATAGTATATCCAGGGGAGCATATACATGATACCACACGGTGTCATGAGACATCGTTTTTCCGAAAACTTTTACTAAATATATAATATAAATAATAAATAAAATAAAATTATTGGTATCAATACAAAAATTGACTTTATCACTATAGTAATCTATTCATTTGTTCATTTCTTTAAATACTGACACCATTTATGAAAATTTACGTGTACGCCTCTAAGTATACCTACAACTAGCTACAAAGACCGATTAGTTTATGGGTCGGTTCGGCTAGTATGGTTAACTCGAATAGTTCTTTCATTTACAAAGCATCGGTTTGGGTTCATTTTTTCCTAAATTTTTAATGAATTTTTTTGCTTAAAGAATAGCTTAATACTACATATTCTTTGTTTGACTAAACTAATTTACTTTTATCATTCTTGTATTATCTTTTACATATTAATTGTCGAGTTATATGACAATTGTTTTTAAAGAAAAGCCTTCTATATTAACCTATAATAGTCCACTCAAAACGAGTACTAATCAATTTTTTTTCAAAAGCCAATAGAAAACATGATTCAAATTATACTCCCATATATAAATTAATATTGTATCATCAAAAAGAGAGACATTATATGCTAATTAAATCAGTTCACATTACCTATCGAAAAAAGTTGTTCGTGAAGTAAGGTATATAATAGAAAGTAGAAATAAAATGAAGACAGATATACAAAATTTTTAAAAAATACTAAAGAAGTAGTGAAACTTAGCATATAAAAAGAAGAAAAAAAGAGGGAAAAAAAAAGACGAAGGAAAAAGAGGTGAGGCTCTAGGGCCCAATTGAAAATAAAGGAAAACCTTAATTAGTAGAAAAAAGGAAAACCATGGTAAAAGGAAAGAAAAAAGAAAGTGCTCCTAAAGGGAATCGTACTCGCATTCATCAGGTCAATAATAGCCTTTAGAAGGGTCATTCACATCCACTTTTGTGAGTCATGGGGCCATCGCTTTTATATATCCGTATTTTCACATATACATTACATGCATAATAAAATTTTCGGCGAAGCGAGCGGGTGGCATGGCACCCCTACCTCATAAGGTAGCCTCATAAGGCGCCCCTGGGTTCAATCCTAAAATCTTTAAAATTTGAACTCATAAAACTTAAATTCTAGATCCACCTCTGAATTTTTAAGTGAGTTGTATTTACCAAAACAAACATTCACGTTACGCTTGATGAAATAAGGCTACAGAAATATATAGTAGTACTTTATTTTTGATAAACAAAATAGTAGGAAACCAACACTCATTATACTTTTTAATTACCGACTTAATATAGTAGTTTTTAGAAGGGTATAAATAATGCCACATAAAGCTAGAACAGAGGAAGTATTTGTAATTATGTAATCTGACACGACCCAAAACCCTCTTGGTTGGGCTTTGGATCGGGATGACGTCTAACCCACTTTCTAGACAAGTCAATCATAATGCAATAATCAAATATTATAATAAACTACATATTATATAAGTCTAAGAGTCAAATGTTACAAATAAAGACTGTGTCAATACATAAATTCCCGAGAACTAATAATATAGAGTAATGAGCTCTACAATAGGAGTACAAGTCTGATAATATAAAATATTATCTGAACAATTACAACAGTAATAGAAATGGAAAGAGACGCCAAAGAGTGCGATCAGGATGCACCTCTACCTTATCTCTCAGTAACTCAACAATGATCCAACACAACTCTCAGCTAGGTCCCACACCCAAATCTGCACAATTAAGTACATAGAGTAGTATAAGTACAACTGACCTCATATACTCTGTAAGTATCATGACTAACCTCTTAGAGGTAATGGCAAGAATCACCAATAATACTTATGTAATAAATCTACACAACTCATGAATACATACGAATATGCAATAATAATATCACAGTCTAAGCGTGACTGTAGATGAAGCCCAAGGTGCATATAGAGAAGATACGTACGAACATTAAATAGAATAATAGTTCAACATATAGAGGAGATATGTGTAAATATACAATTCGAAATACACATTGAGAAACATATATAGAAGATATGTTTGTGTGTCATTTCACCAACATACGCGACATATATAGAAAATATGCATAAAGGGCATGTATACAAATACGGAGCTAGCATATAGATGAGATATACAGTAAAATCATGTATACATCCAAGGAGCTTGCATATAGACAATATACGCAAAAATCCAACACTGATCAGTTTTTTCATAACCGCATGTACGTCATCAAGGAGAAATATGAGAGGACGACCCTAGCGGTATGGATCCTTATCCACACGCTGTACGAATAACTCACGTGCCACAATCATAACAGCCGCACATATACCTCACGTGCCATAATTAACTCAACCCGCACGGACAACTCACGTACTCTCAGATCAATCCATAACACGGAAAACATATACAAGAATACATGTATACAGATAATGGATATCAAATCATATACTTCTGGACTGATAAAATAACATGCTAAAATGTATGCATGTGCGAATTATACAAATACAAGTCAATTAGGCAGTTACACCACACAACAATGAGTATCATGTTCAACCAAGAAAAATAAGTCTATACATGATCTATGACATGATTCACGAAGTTACGTAGCCATACAAACATAATAATAGTGATAGCAAGAATCTCAATATCCAAAAATAAGGCATAACATAGACTACAGACTATCTCGAATATGGATAAATCTGGTGCACGCATATGGGCTCAACCCCTTGCATGTACGCCACCCCAAGCACGTAGCCGACATTAATAATTCAAGCAACTTGTCCATCAACCAAGTCTCAGCAAGATACTTACCTCAAACGAGCGAAGTCAATACTCCAAAATGCATTCTCACGCGAATTGATTTCTGAGCGGCTCGAATCTAGTCAAATAACATCCAGGGTGTAAATAATGTTAAAGAAAATAATAACAGAGCAAAAAAAGCTCGATCTTTAATCAAATACACAAAGTCAACTAAAAAGTCAACTCGGGCTCGCCTCCTAGAACAGGACAAAACTCATAAATTTCGGCTACTAATTTCAATACGAGTTCAAATATATAAGTTTCATCCAAATCCGACCTTAAATCGGGGTTCAAATTTCAAATATTCACTCTCCAAAAATCTAGCACAAAACCCTTATCTCTTTCAAATTCATGTTCTAAGTGCACCTAACAAAGGGAAATCAAGATCTAATATCAAAATTAAGTAGAAATCATTTACACTCAAAGTGATGATGAATTTCTCCTAAAAAATCACCTCTAGCCAAGTTCTAAATCTCTAAATAATAAAAAATGAGCTATCCCTTCAAAATATAAAACTGCGCATCGATCTCTGCATTTGTAGATAAAACCCTCGCATCTATGAGCCCGCACATGTGGTAAAAATCTGTGCACCTCGCCCATCACTCACCCGGCCAAACCTCGCAGGTGTGGACCACCTTCGCAAATGCGATGGCATCTGCGGAACTCCCTCGCAAACGTGGCCTTGGCAGAGGCGGTCAAACATCGCAAAAGCGACCACTGCCCAATCAAGATCTACTTCACATCTGCAAGCCCCCTTCTCGCAGGTACGACTTTGCGCCTGTGCATTCCATCTTCATAGGTGCGATGCACCAGTACCAGACCTACCAACCACTTCAAAAATGGTCGAAAACCTATCTGAAACGTACCCAAGCCTCCTGAGATCCTGACCAATCATACCAACAAGTCCTAATACCTCACCTAAACCTATCCAAAGGCTCAAAGTACCATAATTAACATCAAAACTAAGAAGCATTGATCAAGATCAATCTCTTAAGTTCATAAACTTTCAACATCAAACCAAGCATATGCTTTAAGCCTAACCAATCTAGATCATCACCAAACTTTGAACATAAGTCCCAAATGAAATAACAAACCTATTCCAATTCCTGGAGCAAGGATCCGAATCCGATATCATCAAAGTCAAGTCCCGATCAAACCTATGAACTTTTCAAATCTTCAAATTTCTAACTTTCCGAAAATTAAAACCAAAACATCCTAAGAACCTTAAAATCTAATTATGAACATACGCCCAAGTACAAAATTACCATACAAACCTATTGGAACCATCAAATCACCAATCCAAGATCGTTTATACAAAAGTCAAACCTTGGTCAACTCTTATAACTTAAGCTTCCAACAAAGGAACTTAGTGTTCCCATCCATTCAAAAATCTCCTCGAAATCAAATCAACCATCACCACAAGTCACAAAATATCAAAAACACATAGGGGGGACATCAAATAGGGGAACGAAGCTAAAATACACAAAATGATCGGCCAAGTCATTATATTCTCCCCCTCTTAAACAAACGTTCATCCTCTAATGAGTTTATAGCCATACCTGAAATGTCAAAAAAGTGAGGATACCTGCTTCACATATCATGCTTGGTCTCCCAAGTCACCTCCTCAACCGACTAAACTCTCCACCGGACCTTCATTGATGCGATATCCTTAGACTTGAGCTTTAGAACCTGCTGATCCAAAATGACCATCGGCTCCTTCTCGTAAGCTAGATTCTCATCCAATTGCACTATGCTAAAGTCAAAAAAATGTGACTTGTCTTCATGATACCTCTGAAGCATAGAAATATGAGATACTGGATGGACTCCCGAAAGATTAGAAGGCAAAGCAAGTCTGTAGGCAATCTCGCCAACACCTCAAAAAGACCAGTAAACCTCGGGCTCAACTTCCCTTATCCCAGAACCTCATCATTCCCTTCATACTTGAGTTTGTTTCTTGAGTATCTTCTTTTACTTTCGTGATTCTAACTTGCTAAATTGATTTTAGGTTTCAAATGGCGAACAACGAGCTTGGAAATTTACCATTGGGAGAGGTAGATAGCGATGAGGAATAATTTATGAAGTGCTCCATGTTCCACAACCAAACCATCAAGGCCGTGGGAAACAAAAAAATATGCCTCCACCTCCACCTCCACCACCACCACAATCCAAGCGGCACAACACCGGCATTTTCCCAATGAAGGGTATGCTAGTGCTATATTCCCCCCTTGCATTAGGGTAGGAAACTTCCAAATCACCAATATGATGCTCACTTTTCTCAATCATCGAGGCTATTTCACCGGAGCGCCACATCAAAATGCTTATAAGCATTTGAAAAGTTTTGTGGATGCGTGTTGGGGAAGCAAATAAACTAATGTTTTGAAAGATGCATTAAGGTTAAGGCTATTTGCCTTTTCACTAAGGGGGAAGGCCTTAGGTTTGTTGGAACGCTTGCCCAATCATTCTATACATATATGGGATGAGTTGGCAGAAAAGTTTATTTCTAAATTCTTCTCCCCCGGGCATATGACAACTATATGAGATGAAATGTTGGCCTTCAAGTAAGAACCTAATGAACCTTTGTATGATATTTGTGAGTGATATTTTTATAGTGAAGAAGTTCCCCAAAAATGATATGATCGACAACATGATCTAACAAACATTCTACCGTGGTACTAATACCATGAATCAATGTGTGGTCAATCAATTGACCGGAAGCAATTTCATGACAACATCTTATGCAGGGGCACGTGAGATTCTTGATACAGAAACCTCTTTTCTTGTTAACACTGAGCCAATGTTCCTCAAGGTTATCCCAATATAATTCACCTTCATAAAAAATTGCAAGACCATGGATAAGCTATTGCGGAATTAACCAATACCATGACTAAACTTGCTAAGGCTCAACTCCTTCAAAATCAAGCTCCAAAGTAAGTCCATGCCATGGAAGGAGTGAGTGTTTTGGCCAGCAAGAAATGGACTAATGATCCCTAATTTTAACCCCGAGTGGAGAGTTGTGCACAAGAGGATCGTGGCTATGACTAAGATGACTCTTATCAAGAGCAAGAAGATGAGGTTCAATTCAGTGAACAATTATCAAGGACAAATGGGTTATTTCCTAGGTTTTAATCAAAATCAATGGCGATCTCAAAACAACCAAGGCAATTGGAGTTCCAACAACCAATAGAATTGGCACAACAACTACAACTAAGAGAATTGGAGAGGTAATAGTCAAGGCAATTGGGGGAACAACAACAATCATGCAAATCAAAGTTCGGGTTTCCAAAGACCTCCAATGTATCAAGAACCAAACAACACACTTCCCTACCATTCCTAAAGTTCAATTTCTACATGTAATGAGATGGGTCGTATTGAGCACATGTTCAAACAAATGATGGAAAAGAATACGGATTCAGATGCTCAACTCTCTTCTCATACCAAATTGATTAGAAATCCTGAAGTTCAAATGCGTAAAATATCGCAAGATCTTAATACTCTACCTAATGGTGCATTACCAAGTGACACGGTAGTGAACCCAAAGGGTGGTAAAAATATGGGACATATCATGACGGTTATCACAAGAAGTAGAAAAGGTGGGAGTGTACCCACCTCAAGTAAAAAAAGAATTGTAGATGATGGCCAAATGATACAAAAGGAGGAAGTCCGGTCATGGCTTACGAAGATTCTTGTACTAGGGCCTACTCCCCCTTGGGTGGCTGCCTGACTGATGTTTTGCAAGACCTTGAGTTTTAAGGCAAAGGGATGGCATGCATTTGTATGCACCCGGCTTGATCTGTGCTTAAATAAGAACTATCTACCCTTGGAGAGGGAAGTTCTAGTGGCCTCCAGCATGGCCGGGTATCTAATTAATGTGGGTGCCTTAATGTCGGCCAACATGACTTTGGTGGCACAACATGCCAATACTAGCTTCCTATATCCCAGCACTATCATAGAGTATTTGACAAATTCGAAGGTGGAGTCCAGGACATATGACACCAAGATCAAGCCAATTGGTCCCTTTAACCAGTACAAGCTGCAAGATCCCAAAAATCCCAAAACAAAGAAAAGCAGCCACCCTCCCACTACTACTAGCCAATCTGATGAGCCTGTAGTAGAAGCTATTGGTACCTCTGATATTCTTTCATCCCTCACTGAGCCTTCTGGCCATGCCATGGCTACTGATTCTGAGGCACCATCAACTTCTTCTCCACCACCTACACCAGCTCTAAGGCATGTGCCTATGCCTATTGGCCTATTATCAGCTTTGTGAATTTCTTAGATATTAGTGAGTCTTAACAACTTAACGTAAATAGCTATATCAAAGCTAACAGAACTATCTACTGTAGTTTTCGGGTAGCCCACTACACAGCTTGACACTTCTGAGAAGCTTACAAGATTTTAGATAACCATAAGGTGATCATGGATACATTGGTTCAGTGATCAAGAAGTTGACTAAGCAAGTGAATAATATGATGAAGTCCCAGGGCACCAAGAATTCAGTTGAAGCATTGCGGGATGAAGTGAAGTAGATAACTGAGGCTGGTAACTTGCCTTTTGACGTGTTGATTGACCCACCCAGTCACACCCCACTCAGACCTCTTAGAATGCCCCTGCCACTCACACTAAGAAGCGCTATCGTGCTTCCAACATTGCTGTTGCAGTGCGTGACATGTTCAAGTCTCAGGCAACTCCCATGGATGATGACACTATATAGTGGGCTGAGCTAGCGTGGACTGACTCACTTGATGATATCCCAGTGACCGAGGATTCTTAGGGAGCTTCTTCATCCCTCTCTACTCTTTGATTCTATTTTGATAAGCATTGAGGACAATGCTTACTTTTATTGCTAGAGGGGGAGGGGATGGAGGGAGGGGGTGGAGGATTTGATGATTTGAATTGGGATGTAATAACTTGATGATACTATTTGATAATTTGTAGTAGTTTGAGATATTCAGTAGTAATTGGTAATTATGTTTTGGTACTTTTGTTAGATATGTTTTATTTTTTGTTATGTTCAATAAGTCTTTGATTTTTCTTAATGCTATAGTTTTTTTCAAAGGTTGTTTCTTGTGTGAACTGGATAACTTTTCCCGAGGATAGATAGCGTGGAAACTTTTTTAAGAGAATTAGTCAGTTGTGTGTTTAGGTAATAATAGTAGTAACTAGTAATGAATAAAAGCCCTGATTAAGCTCTTCCATGAAAGTATGTTATTTACGCTTCATATGACACCAACATACTTAACTGCATCCTTATAGTTTGGGTAGGGCAGTCCAACGGGACGGAGCAGACCAGTCCATCTCGGTCCCGATCCCGTCCCGACCCAGCCCACTAACTATTAAAGGGAATTGGGCCCATGTAGATGGGACATGCTGCCCATTTTGTCCCGGTGGGTCCGCTCGTTAACGTCCCGTCCCATCTCGTCCCGTCTCACCAGCCCGCGTGAATTTATTTTATTTATTTATTTATTTATTGAAAAAGAGCCGTTGGCCAATTCTATAACATCAAGCAACATTGCCAATTCCAGAATAATGTCCGAGAGAAATTATAGATCAGTTATAACGAAGCTATATAGGAGCTTACAAATATTAGTATGATAATTTGTAATTAGGTACTAAGAGGCCTAGTTCAAACAGAACCCTTCCTAGAAGGTAGTTGCATAGACTAGGTGCTCTTCAAAAGACTTGTATTTGTATGTGAAATTTGAAACAGCTAATAATAAAATAAAAGAGTTTAGCCTTGAATTTTTTTTATGAATTATCTTACTTAGTTACTTTATAGCTTGAGATTATATTAAATAAATTAAAAGTCTATTATAATTACTAAAATATTTCGTTACAAGTTTTTTATTTTAATATTTTATAATTTTTTACTTAGTTTTTTTTATAATTTATTAGGTTTTAAGTTTATTAAAAAAGTCAAATAACTAGCTATTGCAAACTTTAAAAACTTAGTCATTGTCAACTTTAAAAAATAACCATTGCTATCTATAAAAAACTAACCGCTGCCAAATTTAATGCTTCAATATTTAAATGATTTAAAAAAAGGCTCATTTAGGGCCCACATCCCGTCTCGTCCCATCCCATCCCGTTTGTTAGTGGGATGGAATGGGACTACCGGGTTGCTCCATTTATCCCATCCCGTTTAAGGACCAGCCCGCCACCGTCCCGATAAAAGTCCGTCACGTGCAGTCCCGTCCCGATAATTTGGTCATGTCCTGTTGGACAGCCTTAGGTTTGGGACAAGGTTGTGAATCGTTTTTGAGGAAGTAACTGTAGTACAATGACTTTGAGGCTCTTGTGTTATCTTTTAGAATCATTTGGTGGTTAAGTATACCATAGAGATCATATAACTCGATTGTGATCGTTATGGATTTTAGACTCTATCTTCTTTTACGGTCTATTTGCATGAGAGGTGAGGCAAAATTTTGTTACTAGTCCAAGTTCTTGAGTGGATCGTCTCGAACTTGTCCCGAATGTGCTTCAAGGTAAAATTTTAAGTTTACTTAGTTTAAAAGATAATTGTAGGCTTTACTTGGACCGTTTGAGCTTTCATTGATACCCTATGATCATTATTCCTAGTCAACCCCTTTTAAGCCTTTAGCCTTGTTCTTTTGGCAGCCTGCTACAAGCTTTTCACCATTTGTGATCATAATATCCTCTTGGTATCCAAACCCTCCTAAGCACTCATAATTATCATGTGGCTTAAAGCCTATGTTTATGGGAAGAGTTGAGAATTCTAAAGAGATACTAATGCGTCAAAAATAAAGAAAAACAAGTATTGTGAACAATAAAAACAAAAAAGGGGACCAAAAAGGGGAAAAGGGGAAATTGATATTATAGAGTGAGCCAAGTATCTCTATACTAAAATCAAGGAAGAACACAAATGAAATTGACAACAATGAGTGATGGCAAGTCTCTCTAGCCTCCAAAAATATGAATAACCTCCGAGGGTTACATCTATGATGTTTTGTGGACAAAATTTGTGCCAAAGAATGATAAGTGAAGTGCTTAATGAAAGGTATAACCACTTGTATCCCATCTACTATCCTAACCCTAACCAAAATCCTTCGATACAATCCGAAAGAAGTCCTATTTGATTTCAAACTGAATATGTTTATATTAGTGGAGATGTACATGAGGGTCCAGCCTATGGTACTTGAAGCTTAACTTGTAACCATTCTTTGTGAGAGAAGAGTGAAACCTTTGATGCAATGGAAACTGAGTGTTGAAACTTGAAGCGATCAATGCAAATAGAAGGTAGAAGAGGAAAAGTTTGGAGTCCACCATGATTAGCATGAAATAACAAGAATCCATAATGAATGAAGTTAATCCTTGAGGCTCAAAATGTCACATTAGAATTACGTGAGATGATCAAGATGTATCTTTTTGAAAATTTGACTCCTTTTCTAAAATGCATGAGTATTGTGCATAATTGTTAGTCCCACTTGAGTATGAATGACTTGTGGGTGAATCTTTAAATGGTCCATAGTGTGTGGGGAAGGGGGTGTTAATGTAGTTACTTGAAGACAAGTAAAGAATTAAGTTTGGGGGAGTTAATAAGTGCAAATTTTAACCACTTATTGGTGCCTTTTTGACTATAGTTTTTTGTCTGAAAGTACTAATTTTGTCCCCTAATCTAATGAAAATGGTTCAGTGTAGGTGTGCTGGAAAGAAAAAGGTCTTGGAAGAAGAATGACTCAAAAAATGAGATGATTCTAGCCATTTCAGTGAAGAGGAGAAGTACAAAGAAAATGGGGTCCACAGAACTACTACTGCAGCCGCAAAAGAAGAAATGCGACCGCAGAAGGAAAACTGAAGCTTTAGGAACTCTAGGCAAAGTATGGTCCGCAGAAGAAAATATGTGGTCGCACTTTGATCCGCAAAATGGTTTGCTCTAATAGCTTGAAAGATCAGATAATGAGCAGTTGAATGATTTTGAAGCCTCCTCAAATGCGGTCCGCAGAACTAAAAATGCGGTCGCAAAAGCTGATGTGCGGCCACAATACATGAAGTGCGACTGCAAAACTTCGCCCACTGAAAGCACATGCAATGCCAACCCAGCGAAAGGCAGACCGCAGAATCTATTTGGCAGCCGCAAACCCTCTTAAGGGTATTTTTATCAGAGATTTCGGGAGCCTTATAAATAGAACTTTATAGCCTTTTTAGGGCATCTTTTCACAGTAGTAACTTAGAGTTAGTTACTTTTAGCTATTTTGCGCAAGTGTGAGCTAATATTGGAGAAGATCTTCCACCATTTCTTTTATTTTTGATTTTAAAATATCATCTTATTTTTCTCTTTTCATGACATGTAGTATGAGTCGCTAGATATCTAGGGTTGTAGTCCAACCCTAGTGTGTGAATCATATGGGTCATTAATATTATGCTTATATATAATTAAGTTAAGTGTTATTTAGCCTTGTTTATGCTTTATAGTTAGAATTGATGGTTGCAAATATTGATTCATGCCTTTTGACTTTGTTCTTACTTGAGAAAGAGGAGCTAAGTCTAGGAAAACTTGGCTAACAAGGAATTAAACTAGTTAAGGGATTGATTAGTTTAATTAACAGATTTGGACTAGAGATATAGATAATACAACTTGGGCTCATAATTAATTACACTTATAACTAACCAATTAGACTTGAGAAAGCTAAATTGGGGATAATCACTCTTTAATAAAGAGGAATTGAGTGAGTACTTAACTTTTTAGAGTCATAACAACCCCGACCCGACAAGCAAGCATAATTGACTTTACTAATTACATTTACACCTAGGTTAGGATTATAACTCTAGGCTTTTTCATTTGTTGCAAATTCTTAAATATATTTATTATTAAGTGTTTGTTGCTTTACTTCTTAAAAGCATCCTAGTTCAATTAGTAGATTTGATACACCACTTGTGTTTAAAAGATAAATTAAACTACATCAAGTTGCCTACTTAAGTGTTTACCGTAACACCCTTATAAACTCCTTGAGGTTCGATCTCGACTCATGTTGGATAATTATTATTGCTAACGACAATTTCATATCCCTTATTAGCGTGCGACTTGGACATGATCCGCGAATGCATAACCTCACAATCAATACCACTCAACCCAATGTGGGGCGTGGCGTACGCAACACCTCATATTCAATACCAAATCAGCTCAACGGCCAAAGCTCCGCCATCAACCCATCAAATCTCAAATATTTATATCTCATAATACTTATCTCAAATCGTGTCACACATATAAGGGCATCAACAACATATGAGATAACATATAAGGAATGTATAGATACAAAGATACAATACGTGCGTGTAATATCATGATTGAGAATATGACTACGATCAAGGCAAACAACTCAATATAGCAAAATTAGCCCTATTATGTCTCAAACAGATAAGCACATAGCCTATACATGATTTCAAGCATGAATAATATCTCAACTAGTCATACAAGTAGAGAAAAATACGGAAATAACGGGGCATGATAGCAAACGAGGCACATAACAACCTAAGGTCTACCTGGATCATGAATAACCCGGTGTACGTCCATACGCCCATCACCTAGCACGTGCGTCCACCCCAACATATCTCAAATAATATATCCAATGGTGAAAATATCCTCAAATCAAGTTTAGACATATTACTTACCTCAAAGCGCGTGAATTAATCTCCAAAAAGCCCTTCCCATGAAAATCGGCCTCCAAACGACTTGAATCTAGTCAAAAAGCAACTCAATAACATCAAACACGGATATCTGAATAGATTTAGAACAATAATGCTCCAATCTTTATCCAATTGCAAAAAGTCAATAAAACGTCAATCCTAGCCTACTTCTCAGAACCCGACAAAAGTCAGAAATCTCGACTATCCATTCGAATACGACTCCAAATATAAAAGTTTCATCCAATTCTAATTCCGAATCGGGTTTAAATCTCCATTTTCACTCTCCAAAACCGTTGTCAAAATTCCCAATTTCTCTTTCAAATCCCATATTCTATATGTAATAATTCATGGAGAAACAATATATAATGTTAAAATAAAGTAGAAATCACTTTCCGCTTGCCTTGTGTGAAACTTTCCTTCAAAAATTGCCCCTTTCCAAGTCTTGGGCTCAAAATATAAAATAATGGGTCTAAGTCCCGAAATTAGACAACTTATAATCCTGCCCAGTGATACCCTTCGCGAGAGCGGTCCAAGCCTCGCGTGCATGAAGCACAAACCAGATCCAGCCTGAATTAACCTTTCACGAACGCGGTGTCTAGACTGCAAACGCGATGAACGAAGCTCCATTAGCCTACGCGAATGCGGTCGCCCTCCCACGAATGCGAAGGCCAAATACCTTACCAACCTCCATCCCGCCTTACTCTACAACGCGATGCCTTGGTCGCGAACGTGACACACTAATCGTGAACACAAAGAATAAACTGCCACTACCCTAAAATAAGCCTTCGCGATCGCAAAATCTGCTTCGCGGTCACGAAGCACACCAGTAATCAGCAATCTTCAGTAGTTCAACCAAGCTCAAATGATCCGAAATCCATCTGAAACACTCCCGAACCCCTTGGGACCCCATCCAATCATATCAACCAGTCCCAAAATATAACACAGACCTACTCGAGGTCTGAAATCACACAAAGTAACATCAAAACTACGAATCACACCTCAATTCAAGCTTAATGAACTAATCAACTTCCAACTTTCAAAACTCATGTCGAACCACGTCTAACCAACTCCAAATAACCCCCAATTTTGCATACAAGTCCCAAATGACATAAACAAACATATTCCAAGTCCTGGAGTCACAATCCAACCTCGATAGCCTCGAATTAAACTCATGGTCAAGCCTATGAATATTCCAATCCTTCAAATTTCCAACTTCCGCTAATTAGAGTCAAATCAACCTAGGAACCTCCAAATCCAATTCCGGACATACACCTAAGTCTAATATCACCTATTGGAACCATTAAATCACCCATCTGAGGTCGTTTATATAAAATTCAAACCTTGGTCAACTCTTATAACTTAAGCTTCCAACCCCGAAACTAAGTGTTACAATTCACTTCAAAAACTTCCCAAAAGTAAATCAACTATCCCAACAAGTCACATAACAACAAATCAACATACGGGGAGCATCAAATAAGGGAATGAGGCTCAAATAATCAAAACAACTAGTTGGGTTGTTACATTCTCCCCTCTTAAAAAACGTCCATCCTTGAATGAGTTTAGAATCATACCTAGGACATAAAAAAAGGCGAGGATATATGCTTTGCATATCACGCTTGGTCTCCCATGTTTCCTCTTGAACCAGTTGGCCTCTCTGTTAAACCTTCATCGATGCAATATTCTTTGACCTCAGCTTCAAGCTTAATGGACTAATCAACTTTCAACTTTCAAAACTCATGCCAAACCACGTCTAACCAACTCGAAACATTTCCAAATTTTGTACACAAGTCCCAAATGACATATTGAACATGTTCCAAGTCCTGAAACCACATCCGACCCAGATAGCCTCAAAGTTAACTCCCAGTCAAACCTATGAACCTTCCAAACTTTTAAATTTCCAACTTCTGTCAATTAGAGCCAAATCAGCCTAGGAACCTCAAATCCAATTTCGGACGTATGCCAAAGTCCAAAATTATCACAGGAACCTATTAGAACCATCAAATTATCCATCCGAGGATATTTACACAAAAGGTAATCCTTGGTCAATTCTTATAACTTAAGCTTCCAACCATGAAATTCCAATTCATTCCAAAACCTTCTCAAAAACAAACTAACTATCCTCGCAAGTCACATAACAGCAAATACACATACGAGGAGCATAAAATAGGGGAACGAGGCTCAAATATTTAAAACAACCGGCTGGGTCATTATAATAATATATCTTAAAATAATTTTAGAATCAAAATAATCGAAAAACGTTCTCAACCAATCAGGAGATTTTAGGTATCATCAAAGGATGTTCATACAATGATCCAACTATAAGACTAATGCTAAATCAACTAATACAAAATATGACCAAAGGGTCCACAATCCCCAAAACCTGGTGTCACAAGTGCAAGAGCATCTACTAGAATATACATTACTACTACAATATCTGTCTGGATAGGAAATAGAAAGAATGTAATAAATGAATGGGAAGGGGACTCTGTGTGCTGCTGATCGTAACATAGAAAACAACTCACAACAAAGTCTCCTCAGTAGTTGCACGTATGTGCCTGTATGACCACCAAATGTATCTGTCTCAATGCCTACACAATTAGTATAGCATGAGTACATAAATTAATGCATACCTAGTACGTATCTAGTCTAACCTCGAAGAAGTATTGGTGAAGGATTGGCATCAACACTTATTAATGGTAGACATGTATAAAGCATACAAGTAGCAATGGATATAAATATATATATATATATATATATATATATATATATATATATATGTGTGTGTGTGTGTGTGTGTGTGTGTGTGTGTGTGTGTGTGTATATATGAACCTCAACAGAAGAATAAATATGAAATCCTCAAATACCGAATACTACCTCGAATGGAATATGTATGACCAAACTCAGGTGAAAATGTCAAATCTAAGTCAGGATACTCATCTATGCGCTAACTACCTATCAAAATATTACGCACAATTCTGCCGGGGCGAACGACCTGATCCATAAGAGTATTTCATAGTATTGCCGAAGCGAATGACCTGATCCCATAAGAGTATTTCATAGTACTACCAAGGTGAATAGTTCGGTCCTATAAGAGTAGTGTTACATGATATATCTGAAGGTCGTACAACCCGATTCACAAGTGTATCTCATAATACTTCCGAGGGACGAACAAGTCGATCCTTAAGTATATTTCATAATCCTACGAAGGCGAATTGTCTACTCCCAAAATAGTAGTGCTGAGGCGATCA
This sequence comes from Nicotiana sylvestris, assembly GCF_000393655.2. NCBI lineage: Eukaryota > Viridiplantae > Streptophyta > Magnoliopsida > Solanales > Solanaceae > Nicotiana > Nicotiana sylvestris. The sequence continues at coordinate 72,874,549 of NC_091068.1, read as the reverse complement.
ACCCGATCTCATAAGAATAGTGAAACTTTCAACGGGGCATTAGCCTAACTCTCAAATATACTTAATAGTTAAGAAATCATGAAACTTCTGGACAAATAAGTACAACACGAGAGTAAATTCTTATGAGAAGGTATAAATTCTGCAGCTAATCAAGTATCATGCCCAACCTCTAGAATAGTAAAGCTCGGTAATCTACGAGAGTCTGGTATCAGACTAAAGCATGATTTAAAGCATTTAAATAGAAAAAACTAACTCAAGTAGTATAATTAAAGCATGCTATAAATCTAAGTCTATCCGGACATGTCAAAATCTTGCATACACACGGACACTTGTTGCCTCGTACGTACGTAGCTCCAATAACACATATCAAGTGGCAAACATAGCAACCTATGGGATAAGTTTCCTCTTACAAAGTTAGGCAAGAAACTTACCTTGTTCCACCATTCGATCATCGGCTCAAACGCCTCTCTTACACCTCAAACCATTGCCAAACGACCCGAAACTAGCCAAAGAACGTGCAAACCAATCAAAACATAATAAAAAAACTCATAATTTAACAATTAAAAATAATTCTCAACCCCACACAAAAAGTTAACAAAGTCAACCACCGGAACCACGCCCTTAGATTTCAAAAATTGAGGAAGATAAATATTACTCATAGCACCATGAACTCAAATATATAATTTATTCCAAAGTTTATGTCTAATTTCGTTCTCAATACTCAAAAATACTATTTCAAGGTTTTCTTTCAAAATCCCACAATTTTTACTAATTTTCATATTTAAATTCATATATAATCCATGTATTTAACTTACAACAAGTGAGAATTACTTACCTTGTGATAGATGATGAAAATGCCCGTCAAAATCACTCCGGATTGCTTCAATAAGAGAGAAATGGATAAAATAAGCCTACCCCAAGCTCACTATTTTAAAGCTTCTGTTAGGGCCTTCATATCATTGCAGGCCTCTGGTCGCGTTCATGAAGGCTTCTTGTCCCAACGCTTCACGCTCGCCAACGCTTCACGCTCTCTAGAAACCATCGCATTCGCTATAGACAATTCCTGCCCATTCATGAGCCCCTTCTTTATGTTCGTGGTCTCCCAGCTGCATTCGCAAAGTGAAACCATCCTAGTTGCCTCCTCCTCGCGTTCGTGTAGGACAAAGTCCCATGGCCCCAGTTCCTTCTCTGTGTTCGCGACTCTCCTGTGGTGTTCGCGTAACATAAACTCCAACAGCCCAATTTACCCATTGCGTTCGCGGCAAAACCACCATGTTCGTGAAACACAACATTACATTTGTCCCATATCCTTCATCGTGAATGCGTGCTTCCCATTACGTTTGCGAAGAACAAAACCAGAACCAGCAAGCAACAACAGTATAACACTCCAACATGGTCCAAAAGTACCCTGAAATACACCCGAGGCCCCTAGAAACCCGTCCAATCATACAAATCAGTCCCAATACCTTACCTAAGATTATCTAAGGTCAAAACCGTGAATCGATCATCAAAATCCTTCTCTTAACTTTCAAAACTTCAAATTTTGTTGAACAGATCCGAAACACACTTAGAAATTCTGGATTATATCCAAACTACACACATAAGCTTAAATACACTAAACAAACCTATTTAAGGTCTCAAAACCACAATAGGAGTCTAATAACACCAAAGTCCATACTCAGTCAAACTTCGCAAATTTAAAAACCTTCAAAATGCAAACTTCCGACAATAAGCGTTGAATTGCTCCCGGGACATCTGATACACAACTAGAATGTAACCAAGTCTGAAATAACCTTACAAACATATAGGAACCTTCAAATCCCAATTCCAAGGTCATTTTCTCAAAAGTCAAATCTTGGTCTAACTCTTCCAACTTAACACTTCCACATTGAGATCCACACTTCCAAATCAACCCCAGACTTCTCAAACATCAAAAGTAACCATATATGCAATTCATAATGCATCATATGAACCTACTCAAAGTCTCAAACTGTCAAATAGAAATTTTAAAGTCAAAATGACCGGTCAGGTCGTTACACTTTATTACTATTAATGCTTGCCTCTTTTTTCCCGTTAAGGCTCATATGGTTCTACTTCTCTATGAAACAGACTGTTGTCTTATATTAGACTTATCACTACCTCTTCCAGGTTAGTTTCAACACTTACTGAATACATTGAGATGTTTGTATATACTACACCTCTACACTTCTTGTGCTGATCCGAATATCGATACAAATGGAGTCCTAGAGGTGCTTAGCAGATACCAGGTAGGTAATTCAAGGTATATATGTATTCCATTCGCAGACCTTGAGTCATATTCTTATTTTCCATTGTACTATTTCTGTTATTTGGATAGTGTGGTTGTAATGACCCGGCTGGTCGTTTTGAGCTCTAGCATGTCATTCAGTGGTTTGAGACCTTGAGTAGCTTTAATTTATGTATTATGACTTGTACATGTAGTTGTTTTGATTTTCGAGAAGTTCAGAGTTGATTTGGAGGAATAATTCTCAATTCGGAAGTTTCAAATTGGAAGAGTTTACCAAGGTTTGACTTTTGAGTAAACAAATTCGGAATCAGGGCTTGAAGGTTCCTATAGTTTTGCAAAGTGATTTCGGACTTGAGCGTATGTACGGGTTGAGTATCATATGGTCCAGGAGTGATTTGGGGCTTATCATCGAAAATCGGCATTTTGAAGGTCTTCGAATTTACTAAGTTTAACTTGGAGTGTACTTTGGTGTCATCGAACTCCGGACGATGTTCTGGGACCTTGGATAGGTTTATTTTTGTTGATTGGAATTTGTGTGTGAAGTTTGATCGTGATTCGGAATTTCTAATTGTGCTTCGGACGCATTTTTGGAGATCTTCGAAGGTTTGAAAGTTAAAAGGAGGATTTTAATTGCCAATTCGTGGCTTTGACATTATTCGTAGTATTTCGAGCCTTTGAATAAGTTTTGATAAGGTATGAGGACTTTTTGGTATGATTGGATGGGGTCCATGTCACGACCCGAATTTCTCACCCTCGGGAGTCGTGATGACGCCTACTCGTGAAAGCTAGGCAAACCGAGTATTATAGATTCACTAACTCTTTTATTTAGCCCTTTTTAACAGTTTAAATCAACAAGCGATCAACAGTGAAATATTAACAATAGGTAAATACATGCGTAAGATATAAATCTGATAACTTAGCCAAAAATAAGTATGACAATATCAAGTACATCTTTACCCGGAACCGGTGTCACAATACCACGAACCGTCTACAAATACTACAAATAATTGTCTGGAAAGAAAGATACAATCTGTCTCTGATGTAAATGAAAATAGAATATAAAGGTAGAAAAGAACGTCAGGACCTGCGGACGCTTGCAGGACTACCTCGGGATCTCTGACTGGACTGAAGGTAGCCACCCAAAGCTATGGTCCAAAAGCTGCCGCTCTGGGATCTGCACACAGTGCAGAGTGTAGTATCAGCACAACCGACCCCATGTGCTGGTAAGTGCCTGGCCTAACCCCGGTGAAGTAGTGACAAAGCTAGGACTAGACTACCAAATAAACATGTGCAGTTATATAATATACAACAGAAAATAAAACAGAAATAAACGAGTAAGATGGGAGGGGGACATGCTGCGGGGGAATATCATTTACCAACAGTAATTTAAGAGAAAACATAAAGAACAATTTAGAATCCATAGCAAAAGAATAAGGAACTCGTAACCAACCAATAAGCACTTTTATTATCTATTATTGCGGCGCACAACCCGATCCAAATAATAAAAACACTTTTGCGGCGTGCAACCCGATCCATATCAATTATCACTATTGCAGCGTGCAACCCGATCCAATCATATTATTGTTGCGGCGTGCAACCCGATCCAAACATAATATTATTGCGTCGTGCAACTCGATTCAAATATAATATTCTTACGGCGTACAACCCGATCCACATACACAGTTCAACACCAATCACAAAGAGAATCCCGGCAAGGGATCAGTAAAGAAACAACACTATCCCGGCAAAGGAATCGACAGTATAAGTAAATACGTCCCGGCAAGGAAAAATCAGCTATAACCAAACTTATTCCAACATCTAACTTCCTCAACTAGCACCAATACTCAATCATAAGTAATTTCCACAAGAATAACCATAATCCTTGCTCAATAGAGAGAATCAACAACTTAGGCATTCATGGTATTTGTTAAGAACACAATAATTTCAAATTAAGACTCACGATCATGCTTGAAACTAACGTATAGATACTTGTTACCATGCCTATACGTCGTACTCAACAAGTGGCACGTAGCAAATAGGACACAACTCCTAATCCCTCAAGCTAAGGTTAGACCAAACACTTACCTCAAACTTCCACGGCCAACTCAAGCCTCAAACACCGCTTTTCCTTTAGAATTTGCCTCCAAACAATTCGTATCTAGTCCAAATTGATTTAACAACATCAATAAATGCTAAAGAATTCATACCCAATGCTTATTTATAAGTTTTCTATCATTTTCCCCAAAAAGTCAAAATTTGACCCCGAGCACGCTTGGTCAAAACACGAGGTTCGGACCAAAACCCGATCACCCATTCACCCATGAGCCCGAATATGTAATTAGTTTCGAAATCCGAACCCAAAACGAGGTCTAAATTCCAATTATTCAAAAAGCCCTAACTCTACCCAAATCCCCAATTTTCTACCATTTAAACCCTAGGATTTTAGATAAAAGTTGATGAAAAATATTAGAGAGTTGAAAGTAATCAGTTAAAGAACACTTACTTATGAATTAGGAAGAAAATGTCTTAAGAAAATCGCCCTAGGCCTTCTATCTTTATGAAATTTTGAAAGAGAAAACGCTGAAGTTTTGTTCTAAAAGACTCCACTGCCCGACTCTCACACCTGCGGTCCTTGGGTCGTACCTGCGTACTCGCATATGCGGAAAATATACCGCTTTTGCGGAAATGATTAGGCCCGCTGGGGCCGCATCTGCGAGGGGAGACCGCTTCTGCGGGAGCTTGTTTGCATCTGTGAGAGGCTGGACCGCACCTGCGACCCATTATTCGCACCTGCGGTGCTTGACTCGCAGGTGCAGTTACACCAGAATTGATGCAACGATAGTGATTTCCTAAGCCAAAACACCCCGAAGCCTACCCGAAACTCACCCAAGCCCTTGGGGCTCCAAACCAAGCATGCACACTACCTAAAAAACACCCTACAGACTTGCTCATGTGATCAAATCGCTAAAATAAAATCAACAACTATGAATTTAGCATCAAAATCATGAAATCACTTAAGAACTTCAAATCTTCCAATTTTGTCAAATACGGTCCGATTCACGTCATTTCAAGTCCGTTTCTTACCAAATTACACAGAATCATATTAAATCACATATAAGACATGTACCGTGCTTCGGTACCACGATACGGGCCCGATACCATCAAATTTTAAACACATTTCATTTTCAAAAACTCATAAATATTCCAAAAAATAATTTTCTTCAAAATTCATTTCTCGGGCTTGGGACCAGGCCTCTGATGCTCATACTTAACCTGCTGACAATTCAAACACTGAGCCACATATGCAACAATATCCTTCTTCATTCTCCGCCACCAATAATGCTGCCGCAAATCCTGATACATCTTCGCGGTGCCCGGATGAATAGAGTACCGGGAGCTATGGGCCTCCTCTAAAATCAACTCTCGGGGTCTATCCACATTAGGCACACAAACCCGACCCTGCAATCTCAAAACTCCATCATCACCTAAGGTAACCTGCTTGGCACCTCCGTGTTGCACCGTGTCTCTAAGGACACACAAATGGGGATCATCATACTGCCGATTACGGATACGCTCCAATAAAGAAGAACGAGCGACCATGCAAGCTAACACACAACTGGGCTCAAAAACATCCAACCTCACGAACTGATTGGCCAAAGCCTGAACATCCAAAGCAAGCGGTCTCTCACTGACCGGAATATAAGCAAGACTGCCCATACTGGCTGACTTCCTACTTATAGCATCGACCATCACATTGGTCTTTCCCGGATGATATAAGATGGTGATATCATAGTCCTTTAATATCTCCAACCACCTTCTCTACCTCAAATTCAACTCCTTTTGCTTGAACAAGTACCGTAGACTCTTGTGATCCGTGAACACCTCACACGCCATGCCATACAGATAATGCCTCCAGATCTTCAACGCGTGAACAATGGCTGCCAACTCCAAATCATGAACCAGATAGTTCTTCTCATGAATCCTCAACTGCCATGAAGCATGCAATGACCTTGTCATCCTGCATCAACACTGCACCAAGTCTAATACGAGATGCATCACAATAAACTGTATAAGGCCCTGAACCTGTGGGCAAAACCAACACCGATGCCGTAGCTAGAGCTATCTTGAGCTTCTAAAAGCTCGCCTTACACTCATCCGACCATCTGAACTGGGCACCCTTTTGGGTCAACCTGGTCATCAGGGTTGCGATGGATGAAAACCCCTCCACGAACTGACGATAGTAGCCTGCCAACCCCAAGAAACTCCGAATCTCTGTAGCTGATGCTGGTCTAGGACAGTTCTTGACTGCCTCAATCTTCTTTGGATCAACCTGAATACACTTTACTGATACAACATGACCCAGGAATGCAACTGAACTCAACTAAAACTCACACTTCGAAAACTTAGCATACAACTGACTATCCCTCAGAGTCTGAAGAACCACCCTAAGATGCTGCTCGTGCTCCTCCCGATTGCGGGAGTATATCAAGATATCATCAATGAAGACTATCACGAACGAATCCTAGTAAGGCCTGAACACCCGGTTCATAAAATCCATGAAAGCTGCTGGGGCATTTGTCAACCCGAATGACATCACCAAAAACTCATAATGCCCGTACCGAGTGTGGAAAGCTGTCTTAGGGACATCAGATGCCCTAATGCTCAACTGATGGTAGCCAGATCTCAAGTCAATCTTCGAAAATACCTTGGCACTCTGAAGTTGATCAAGCAAATCATCAATCATCGGCAACATATACTTATTCTTGATTGTAACCTTGTTCAGCTACCGGTAATCTATACACATTCGCATCGATCCATCCTTTTTCTTAACAAACAACACCGGCGCACCCCAAGGCAAATTACTGGGTCTAATGAAACCCTTCTCAAGCAAGTCTTGTAACTGCTCCTTCAACTATTTCAACTCAGGTGGGGCCATACGATACGGCAGAATGGAAATGGGCTGAGTGCCCGGAGCCAAATCAATGCAAAAGTCAATATCCCTATCGGGTGGCATACCCGACAAGTCTGAAGGAAATACCTCAGGGAACTCACAAACAACATGCACAGAATTAGTAGAAGGAACCTCGGCACTAGAATCACGAACATATGCCAAATAGGCCAAACAACCCTTCTCGACCATACGCCGAGCCTTTACATAAGAGATGACACTATGGGTAGAATGACCAGGAGTCCCTCTCCACTCTAAACGAGGTAAACCCGACAAGGCTAAGGTCACAGTCTTGGCATGACAGTCCAAGATAGCGTGGTAAGGTGATAACCAGTCCTTCCCCAATATGACATCAAAATCAACCATGTCGAGAAGAAGCAACTCTACACGAGTTTTAAGACCCCCAATCACGACTATACAAGAGCGATGGACTCGATCTACCACAATTGAATCACCCACCGGTGTAGACACATATACAGGGGCACTCAAGGAATCACTAGACATGACCAAATACGGTGCAAAATAGGATGACGCATCGGAGTACGTATATCCCGGATCAAATAAAACTGAAGCATCTCTGCCACAAACCTGAATAGTACCTGCGATAACTGCATCGGAAGCTTCAGCCTTAGGCCTGGCTGGAAGAGAATAACATCGAGACTGGGCCCCACCACCCTGGACTACCTCTTTGGGATGGCCTGCAGCTGGCTGGCCTCCACCTCTAGCGGTCTGAGCTTCACCTCTAGCACCTCTACCTCCATCTCTAGCACCTCTACCCCCACCTGTAGCTGGTTGGGCGGTCTGTGGAACACCTGGTGCCTGAACCATAACACGAGAACCCTGTTGCTGCGACTGAGTACCCACCAATCTCGGACAAGCCCTCCTGATATGACCATACTCACCACACTCAAAACATTCACCCGAGTGTTGTGGCTGAGGAAACTGATACTGACCTTGGCGACTTGAATGACCACCCCGAAAACTCTGGAGTAGCGGTGCACTGATAGGAGCTGGTGGTGCATTGTAGGGCTGCTGATCAGAATACTGCATGTGAGAACCACGACCACCTGAAGCACCGTGAGAAACCTGAAGTGCTGACTAAAAGGGCCTAGGAGGATGGCCTCTACCATACGAATCTATGCCTCTAGACGAGGCACCACTGAACCTGCCTGAATGACGAGGCCTCATGTCCGACCCATGACCACCTCCCTACGACAGAACCATCTCTACTCTCCAGGCCACATTAGCTGCCTCTTGGAAAGTAATCTCACTCCTTGTCTCCCTAGCCATCTGAAGACGAATTGGCTAAATAAGTCCATCAATGAACCTCCTCACCCCCTCTCTCTCGGTGGGAAGTATGATAAGAGCATGACGAGCCAAGTCGATGAATCTGGTCTCATACTGGATAATAGTCATAGAACCCTGCTGGAGACGCTCAAACTGCCTCTGATAGGCCTCTCTCTGAGTGATGGGGAGAAACTTCTCTAGAAATAGCTGAGTAAACTGCTCCCAAGTCAAAGCTGGTGATCCGGCTGGTCTAGCCAAGCAATAATCTCTCCACCAAGTCTTGGCGGATCCAGACAAGCTAAAAGTAACAAAATCGACCCTATTGGTCTCAACTATCCCCATGTTCCTGAGAACCTCGTGACAACTGTCTAGATAATCCTGAGGGTCCTCAGAAGATGCATCACTGAAAGTAGTAGTGAAGAGCTTGGTGAACCTATCCAACCTCCACAAAGCATAGGCAGACATAGCTGCTCTATCATCGGTCTGAGCTACCATACCCAGCTGAACTGCTCTATCTGGATGAGCTGCTGGAGTCTGAAACTGGGGAGCTACCTGCTCTGGAGTGCGAGTAGCAAGAGTCTGGGCTCCTCCTCCAGCCTTAGAGACGGCTGGTGCTATAGGAAGCAAGCCTGCCCGGGTGACACTCTCCATAAGGCCCACTAGATGGACCAGAGCATCCTGAAGTACTAGGTAGCAATAAACCCTTCTGGCACCTGAGCTGGACCCATCGAAACTGTCTGGGCCGGAACCTCATCATCAAAGTCAACCTGAGGCTCCGCCGCTGGTGCTGCTGCTCTGGGCTGAGCTCTGCCCCTGCCTCGGCCTTTAGCACGGCCTCGCCCTCTGCCCCTCGTGGGAGCTGCTGCTCGGGGCTCGGGCTGGGCGCGTGTTCTCGCCATCTGCAAAAGAATAGAGTAGAAATTCAATTTGCATTGAGAAACCAAAACGCACGACAAGAAGGAATAAATGTGAAGTTTTTCCTAACTCTGTAGCCTCTGGGGGTAAATATAGACGTCTCCATACCGATCGCTCAGACTCTACTAAGCTTGTCCATGAATTATGAGACCTATGTAACCTAGAGCTCTGATACCAACTTGTCACGACCCGAATTTCCCACCCTCGGGAGTCGTGATGGCGCCTACTCGGAGTTGCTAGGCAAGCCGCGAAATATAAAAATTTCTAACTCTTTCATTTTTAACCCTTTTTAGCAATCTGAATTAACAGATAATCAACATGTAAATATTAACGATAAATGAAATCAAGCGGAAGACTTAGTCTAATATAATAACCCAAAACCAGTACGACAATACCAACATATTTCTCTACCCAGAATCCGATGTCACAATATCACGGATGGACTATGATTACTACAACAAATGTCTGAAAGAAATACAATCTGCCTCGAAATCGAATGAAAACAAAGTACATAATAGGATAGAAGAGAATGTCGGGCCTGCGGACGCCCGCAGGACTACCTCGGGATCTCTAGCTGGACTGAAGGCAGCCACCCAAATGCTATGGTCCAAGAGCTGCTCCGGGATCTGCACATAATGCATAGTATAGTATTAGTAAATCCGACCTCATATGCTGGTAAGTGTCTAGCCTAACCTCGGCGAAGTAGTGACGAGGCTAGGAACAGACTACCAAATAACCTATGCAGTTATATAATATACAGCAGAAAATAAAACAGAAATAAACAAGTAAATATGGGAGGGGGTACATGTTGCGGGGTATACCAATATCAACAGCAAATCAAGAGTAACAACACAAGAACAACTTAGATTTCACAACAAAACAATAAGAAATCTGTATCCAATCTATAAACACTTTGTATCAGCAATTGTTGCGGCGCGTAACCCGATCCCAATATATATATCAACACTGTTGTGGCGTGCAACCCGATCCACATATAATATTGTTGCGGCGTGCAACCCGATCCAAATGTATCATTGTTGCGGCGTGCAACCCAATCCATATATATCATTGTTGCGGCGTGCAACCCGATCCAATTATATCATTGTTGCGTCGCACAATCCGATCCACATATACAATCAACAACAATCATAACAAGAGTCCCCGCAAGGGATCAATAAAGAACTATACTATCCCGACAAAGGAATCGATAGTATAAATAACTACGTCCCAGCAAGGGAGAAACAGCTATAACCAAACTTGTTCCAACATCTAACTACCTCAGCTAACACTAATACTCAGTCATAAGTAATCTCCACGAGAATAATCATAATCTTTGCTCAATACGGAGAATCATCAACTTAAGCATCCGTAATATTATTTAAGAACACAATAACTTTCAATTAAAGACTCACAGTCATGCTCGACACCAACGTATAGATACTCGTCACCATGCCTATACGTCGTACTTAACAAGAAGCAAGTAGCAAATAGGACACAACTCCTAATCCCTCAAGCTAAGGTTAGACCAAACACTTACCTCGAACTTCCACGGCCAACTCAAACCTCAAACACCGCTTTTCCTTTTGAATTTGACTCCAAATCAATTGTATCTAGATATAATCGACTTAATAACATCAATAAACGCTAAACAATCCAATTCCAATGCTTAATTATAGGTTTCTAATCATTCTTCCCCAAAAGTCAAAAATTGACCCCGGGCCCACTTGGTCAAAACATGAGGTTCGGACCAAAACCCGATCACCCATTCACTCACGGGCTCGAATATATAATTTATTTTAAAATCTAACCCCAAAACGAGGTCAAATTCCCAAATAATCAAAAAGCTCTAACTCTACCCAAATCCCTAATTTTCTACCCCTAATCTCATGTTTTAGGCCTAGAAATCTAGTGGGGGTTGATAAAAATGGAAGAAAACGAGCTTAGGATTACATACCTATGAAGCTGTGGTGAAGTTCCTCTTCAAAAATCGCCCAAGAGGTGTGGAGAAGATGAAGTTTATGAAAAATGGTGAAGCATTCTGTTTTTGAACTTAAAAATAACTGGGCGAATTTGGTCTATGTGTTCGAGACAGGCTCATCGCGTTCGCGATGAGCTAGGCCCGAGAGACCTTCGCGTTCGCGGAAATGGGCTCGCGTTCGCGGAGCACTAACTCCTCGAGCCTTCGCGTTCGCGTCCAGGTGGTCGCGTTCGCGTAGGTATAATACCCCCTACCCAGGCTCATAAGCCTTCGCGTTCGCGATACCAGGCCCGCGTTCGCGAAAGGAAGACCCCCCAAAGCTTTGCGTTCACGACTTGGGTCTCACGCTCGCGTAGAAGAAAATTTCCTTAAGCATGAATAACTCATCGCGTTCGCGAGGGTCCTCCCACGAATGCGAAGAAGAAAATACTAGAACACCAGAACTAAAAAACCTCCAACTTTTTATGAGTTCAAAACCTTCCGAAACACATCTGAAACTCACCCGAGCCCTCGGGGGCTCTAAACCAAATATAGTACTAACTCAATAACACCATATGAACTTATCCGGGTGACCAAACCGCCAAAATAACATCATGAACATCGAATTAAACCACAAAATCAATGGAATTTCTCAAAACTTCTTTGAACATCAAATTTTGCATTTAAGGTCCGAATCACGTTAAATGGATTCCGTTTCTTACCAAACTTTACCGACAACACATATAAATCATATTGAACCTGTACCAGCTCCAGAACCATAATACGGGCCTGATACCACAAATTTCACATAGCATTTCACTTTCAAAAACCTTTATATTTTTCAGAAAATAATTTCTTTTAAAAATTCATTTCTCGGACTTGGGACCTCAGAATTCGATTCTGGGCATATGCCCAAGTCCCATATTTTTTCACGGACCCTTTGGGACCGTCAAATCACGGGTCCGGGTCCGTTTACCCAAAATATTGACTGAAGTCAACTTAAATGCATTTTAAGTTAAAATTTTAATATTTTCACAGATTTTCACATAATAGCTTTCCGGCTACGCGCCTGGACTGCGCATGCATATCGAGGTGATGCTGAAAGCGGTTTTTAAGGCCTCGAAATACAGAATTCATTTTGAAAACAAGTGATGACCTTTTGGGTCATCACAATTACCTTAGCCATATTTTGGCATAAATATAGAAATCTAATAGGTGAATTATCAAAATAATAATTTTGGGAATAATTATTGAGGATTTTATGGATAAAAAGGGAGAAAATAATTCAATTTAAAACCTTTAAAACTACGGAAAAATAATAAAACTCTTGGACATGCTTATATATACATATACATGCTATTTTGAAGGTATTTTGCATTTTGAAAAAAATATAGGGAAAAATTGGGTATCAACACACTCGTGGATACAAATTTCAAAATCTTACGAATGTTTAGGTTAAAAGAAGTATTTAGCCATGGGCCATTAAGAAACCCTTGGATTTTATTTTTTGTAAATCTGTTGTAAAGAAAATAGTTACGAAAGAGTAATAGAACATAGTCAAATACATGTAAGGTGTTATCTAAACTTGACAAGGTTCGAATGAAAACTTTATCAATCAAAGTTATTTCAAGAAACATGTGTGTTCCTATTTCTTCTTCCGTATGTTTACAACATTATGAAGTTGAGACGTCTTCTTCATTAAGTGTCGTATATAAAAGGGTCCTCTTTTATAAATTCATGTTTGATTCAAAAATTCATAAAGTTAATAAAGCATTTTTTCTTTTAAAATGCAAAAAGGGTAATGCAGAAACCCATGAATTAAGACCTTGGACTTATAGAAAAACAAGGCAAAGAGAGTAAAACAGAAATTCAAGAGAATTGAGTTAAAACAAAAACTTTATAATATTAAGTTTAAACTAAGTATGAACTTAGTCTTAAACTGGTTGTCATTTTTACAAAGAGCCCCGGAAAGACCTGGGGATTTATCATCACCAATAACATAACCCCCAAATGGGACCAGGGGTAATATCACTAATTCCACCAAAAAGAAAGAAAAAAAAGGAGCCAAACTTCATAAACTTTCACTGAGGAACAGAAGGAGAGTCTAAAACGGCATCATCAGCAACAGAAGGCTCGATTTGGTCTGAAGAAGTTGGGGCATCCACCGCACTTGGATCAACTTCAACGTACTCGGGAGTATCACCCACGGGAGAAGGAAAACTTTGGCCTTGCTGAATTTTTTCAATGGTTTCTTTTATTTTAGCTAACTCAGCATCCAAGTTAAAACCCTCTTGGCTAGCCTCCACAAGGGTATCATGGAGTATGTTCAAAATAGCCCAGCTCACTTCGACAACAGCTTTGTCCTCAAGGACCTCGTACTCTCTTTCCCATTAATCAATTTCATTCTTAAGCTCCTCCCTTTCAGCTAAGGTAGCATCATAAGACGATTGCAAAGGGGCGAGTGAACTCTTCAAAAATCTGACCTTATAGAAAACACGCGAAGATCTTCTTGGGTCTGGGTGAGAGTCTGAACAAGTTCACCTGCATAAACTTTTTTCTCGTCCAGCAAGACCTTCAACCTTCTGATCTCTTCACTGGCTTTGGAGAGTTATTCGGAAAATGATGATTCAAGGAGATTTTTATCCTTGCCTGCTTGATTGGAATAAGCTTTTTCAACTACTAACTCTGAAATCAAGACCTTCAATTGTTGCTCTAAGGTACACTTATTTTCTTCTAAAACTTCTATATCAAGCTGAAGACTTTCGTATTGTTCTTTCTAATTATCTGCTTCAACTTGGTAATCATGCATCAACTGCTCCATATGAAAAACCCTTTTCATCATCTCTGTACCAATGAGATTGATCTAAAAAAAGGGTAAGAATCTTAATAAAAGGAGAATGGAATAAAATGTAAAAAGAAATCAATACCTTTAAAGACGATTGTACTATGTTATTCATCCAAGTCAAAGAACTATGACTTTCTAGCTTGGACTTTTCAACCAGACCAATCAAAGGTTTCAACCATAAGTCAGCCCGACCTGACTTTTTCAAAAGATTACCGTCAGCAGGGACCTCAATGGTAATCTGCTTCATTGCTCTACTCCCACTCGAAGAACCAATCTCAGTATGAGAAATAGTAGTAGTGGGGATTGTAGAGGAAGTCATAACAGCTTGGGGCGGAGCAGAAACGGTAGTAGTAAAAAGTGGCAAAGAACGTTCCACAGGGGCAGACACGGTATAAGAGGCAAGAGGGATTTCATCAGACAACAAATCCAAATTTTTACTATCAAACCCACGGGAAAAGAGCTATTCATAAAAGTCACGAGCTTCCACATGAGTATCGTCGTCAGAACTTACCAAGGTGGCTTCAACAGGCTCGGTTATGGGAACAGAACAAGGAGGAGTAGCTTCATCGTCTGAAAAGACACGTCTTCTAGACCACGACCTTCTAACCAAAGAGCTTCCATCCTGTTCTTCTTCCTCCTTAGAACCCTGGGTCACATCAGCCTTTCTTTTTTATGAAGAACTCAAAATTATGTCTTGAGCTCTTGCCAAAGAAACCCTGGAAGCCACGATTGCATCAGCACTTACACCGCGAATAGGAAACCCTGATAAATAGAAGGGTCAAATAAATTCTAAGGGAAAGGTGAATGAAAACAGAAAAGGGGTGAAGTATTTACCATGAGTTTTAACCTTCCAACCAAACCTATGTGAAAGGTTTTTCCAAGATCTACCTTCCATCGGAGCAATAGTCAATAATTTATCTACCCAACCACGAAAATTGAGAATCTCGTCAACAGTTCCCGTAGTTGTTGAGAAAAAAAGAGAAAGTTAAAACAGCCACGGGAAAAACAAACCCCTTCAAAATGAAGAAAAAAAGAAGAAGAGAGAAAGTTGTAAAAGTAAACTTACGTGCAAAAGTTCCACTTTTTAGGGAATGGTACATTCTCTTCACCGACTAATCCTATAGTAGGAGCATCAATGAATCTGGCATACTAGCAACGGTCCTTGCCATCCTCGGGGCTGACTAAAACTCTCTTACTCCTCACCACCAAAGTAAAGATCCCATGTCGGAAAAGCTTAGGGGAGTAGAGGTGGATCAAATGGAAAAAAGTAAAAGGCAGATTAGCCAAACTAGCTAAATGCCTTAGACAAGCAACAATCCTCCACACAATGGAGCCAATTTGTCCTAGACAAACATTGAAGAAACGACAGAATTCAATGATAACAGGATCAATGAGAGATTTAAAATTCAACGTAAAGGGATATGTATACACGAAAGAAAATCTAGTCATGTAGGATGTGATTCTTTGATTTGCATTAGGAATTTTGATGGGGAAATCAGATTTCTAACGGTAATCCCTACGGACAACAGAGATTAAACCTTCGGTAATTTGAGAAGGGCAAACATCAGCACGGTCGAGAGAAGACATAGAAGAAACCTGGTTCCTAATTGATTCCCTATCAATGTAAAAAGAAAAGTTCAGAAGGGACAATTTCGTCTACTAAAGGTTCACGAACTGGTTCATTAGAATCTCTACTTCTAGAAGAAGATCTATGTGAAAGAGAACCCCTAGTTCTAGAAGGAAGGATAGAACCCAATGGGGGTAAAGGAGCACCTTGTATAGATGAAGATCCCAAACTGCGTAATCTTCCCCCTCTTCTGCTTCTAACAGGAGCAAGGGGAAGTTCATCGACAATAGGTACTCTTTGGGGATTAGGGTTCGAAGAAGACATAGCTGTACGAGAAAGAAGACAAGAATGAATATTCAAAGATGGAAAACTTTTATGAAAAAGTAAAGACAAAGGTTACATTTATATCCAAAAGCAACTGTCAAACAAAAAAGGTAATGATGGGAACATCATAATGAGAACTGTCACTTTGTGATTGATGTGGGTCGGAAAAAGCCTCAAAAGGCGCTGAAGGGTTGCAGAACCAATCAAAAGCCACCACGTGTCACGAGCATTAAATGAAAGTGACATCCGAAGCGTCAATTTTGGAGAAGTTATAATGATACGACGAATGACGGCAAAAACTCCCGCTTTTATGAGGTCCACTTCTCAAATCTACAATTGATGAATAAATGGCAAGTGGTGAGACTATCTGTATTGGGAAAAATCAAGTTAACATTTGGAATTAAATAAGTGCTGACATGTCAATACACGTGGATCAATAACAAAAAGGCAGCTAGTAAAAGAATAGTCTAAGAGGCACGAACCTTAACAGGCACGGGCAAATATTCAAGAAAATATGAAGGAACGGTTACTCGGACCTCTTGGTGATTTGAAGAGACATTGGAAGAATGAACCTAGATAGCAAAAAGTATAGATACGTATTATCCATAATTAATGAGTATCAATGATGGAAACCGTTATAGAATCTTCACGAAACAGTTACGATTACCAATTATAACGTTACATTAAATGTCATTAATTGCTCATAATGGCTCTGTTATGAGAGGAAAGAAACGTATTACTTAGAAATAACTATAAAAGGAGAGAATAATATTTGTAAGGACACAAAATATTATTGGAATACAATGATTTACTCTGCTTTCTTTTACTTATTCTGCTATTGTCAAAGTTAATTTCTCTTATTTATTTTATATTTTTTATTATCAGTAACCCGAATTCTTCTAAAATAAGTTGTGACCGAAATTCCTATTTTTTGGTTAAACATGGTGTTAATAATAAAGTGCGTAGTATTTTTTTGGACTGTTTAAGTATAATCTGTTTTCCTTTTAATATTGAAAACTCTGAAGTATTTTGAACCCGTCATTGGTCTTGATATTGAACAAGTCAGTAACTTGTCCTTTTTTCCATAGAGCGAAAAAAAAATTATTTGTACAAGTTCTAAATCAAAATTTTGTATAGGTTTTCCTTTCAATTGTCGGCATATGTTTTCAAAATAATCTGTTTATTTAATGCTTGGACCTAATAATAATCTTTGTATACAAGTGAACTTTTCCCGATACAAGTCTTTTTTTTATAGAAAAATCACGAGTCTAACTTTAATCTATCTCTTTCTGATCTTTTGGTACATAAAACAAAACACGCTACTTCATCCTTTATTGTTTTCCAATAATTTATTCTAATAATTCTTGCATTGTTATAAAATATAACCCAAAATAACAATATAGAACAAGCAAAACAAACTAAGAGATATAGATAGAGAGAGGAAGAGAGATTCTTATTTCTTCTTCAATTGTGTGTATTTTCCTATCTATTACAAGGCCTTTATATAGACATAAAAAGTGAAGAAAATATGTCATGGAATATGTCATTGAACATACAAAATATGTCATTGAATATGTCATTAAGCATTTGAGATGAAGATCATGGAGAAGAGTAGACATCCACCATAATGTGATATTTATCATAACACTCCCCCTTGAATGTCCAAAGATAATGTGCCTCGTTAAAACCTTATTAGGAAAAAAAAATCTATGAAAAAAAATCCTAGTGAAGGAAAAAGAGTACACATGTTTAGAAATACGCCTTTTGGTTGCCTCGTTAAAAACCTTGCAAGGAAATCCCAGTGGGACAAAACCTTGTAAGGGAAAAAGAGTACAACGCGTATTAACTCCCCCTGATGAGAGCATCAACTCACATCCTTGAGTCTTCGCATCCCAATTTTGTACACCAGTTTCTTGAAGGTTGATGTTGGTAGAGATTTGGTGAATAAATCAGTCATATTATCACTTGAACGAATTTGTTGCACATTGATATCACCATTCTTTTGAAGATCATGTGTAAAAAAATAACTTTGGGGAAATGTGCTTTGTCCTATATCCTTTTATGAATCCTCCCTTCAATTGGGCTATGCATGCTGCATTGTCTTCATACAAAATTGTGGGTAGTTTTTCACACTTCAAACCACATTTGTCTCGGATAAGATGTATTATAGACCTCAACCAAATACATTCTCGACTTGCTTCATGAATAACAATTATCTCAGCATGATTAGAAGAAGTAGCCACGATTGATTGCTTAGTCGATCGCCAAGATATGGCAGTGCCGCCACATGTAAACACATAACCTGTTTGAGATCGAGCCTTATGCGGGTCAGATAAATACCCAACATCGGCATAACCAACAAGATCGGGATTGCAATCATTGCCATAAAATAAGCCCATATCGGTAGTCCCTTTTAGATATCGCAATATGTGTTTGATCCCATTCCAGTGTCTCCTTGTAGGAGCAGAGCTATATCTTGCTAAGACATTAACCGAAAAAGTTATGTCAGGCCTTGTAGTATTAGCAAGATACATTAGTGCACCAATTGCACTAAGATATGGTACTTTAGGACCAAGAAGCTCTTCATTCTTTTCTTGAGGTCGAAACGAGTCCTTATTCACATCAAGTGATCGAACAATCATCGGAGTACTTAATGGATGTGCTCCATCCATGTAAAACCGTTTCAATACCTTTTTAATGTAGGCAGATTGATGAACAAAAATTCCATTTGTCAAATGTTCAATTTGCAAACCGAGACATAATTTTGTCTTTCCGAGATCTTTCATCTCGAATTCCTTCTTTAAATAATCAGTTGCCTTTTGGAGTTCTATAGGAGTTCCAATAAGGTTTATGTCATCAACATATACGACAAGTACAACAAATTCCGATGTTGTTTTCTTTATAAAAACACATGGACAAATGACATCATTTATATAACCTTCCTTTAATAAATACTCACTAAGACAGTTATACCACATTCTTCCTGATTGCTTTAGACCATACAAAGATCTTTGCAATTTGATTGAAAATGTTTCCCGGGAATTTGAATTCTATGCGTTAGGCATTTTAAATCCCTTGGAAATTTTCATGTATATCTCATTATCAAGTGAGCCGTAAAGGTAGGCTGTAACTACATCCATTAAATTCATGTCAAGCTTTTCATGGACAACAAAACTAATGAGATAACAGAATGTTATAGCATCCATAACAGGAGAATATGTCTCTTCATAATCGACACCAGGCCTTTGTGAAAATCCTTGTGCAACAAGGCGTGCCTTATATCTTTGTACCTCATTTTTCTCATTCCTTTTGCGTACAAAGACCCATTTGTAGCCAACAGGCTTAACACCATTAGGTGTTTGGACTACAAACCTTAAAACTTCACGTTTTGCAAGTGAACTTAACTCTAATTGGATTTCTTCTTGCCATTTTGGCCAATCAAGTCTTTGTCGACATTCTCCAACAGATTGAGGTTCAAGATCCTCACTTTCTTGCATAATGCTAGATGCAACATTATATGCAAAGATGTAATCTGCCACTATATCCATTCGATTCAAATTTGTCTCAATATCGATTGGATTTATTGATAGTTTCTTATTTTCTTGAGTCTCAGGCTCATTGATTTCCTCATGAATCTCAGGATTGGTTAAATCGTGAATTTCTTTATGAGACAATTTCGTAGTGTCATCTTGATCATTTGTTTTTCTTTTTCTAGGATTTCGATCCTTAGAACCTAATGGTCTTCCACGTTTTAGGTGTGCTTTTGACTCATTAGCTATGACACTAGAAGATTATCCAATAGGGACATCAATACGGATTGGAACATTCTCTGCAGGGATATGTGATTTTGTTATCCTTTTCAAATTCGTAAATGCATCTGGCATTTGATTTGCTATTTTCTGCAAATGGATAATCTTTTGCACCTCTGTGTCACAAATAGATGCACGTGGATCAAGATGAGACAATGATGTATTTTTTCACAAAATTTCACGTTTTGTTTCACTAATTTTTCCCCCTAATTTTGGGAAAAATGCCTCATCGAATCGACAATCTGCAAAACGAGCAGTGAACAAATCTCCCGTTAATGTTTCAAGGTAACGAATAATGGAGGGTGATTCAAACCCAACATATATTCCTAACCTTCTTTGGGGACCCATCTTGGTGCGATACGGGGGTGCTACAGGCATATATACAGCGCATCCAAAAATTCTTAGATGAGATATATTAGGTTCATGACCCAAAACTAACTGCAACGGGGAATATTTGTGATAATTTGTCGGTCTGAGACGAATTAGCATTGTTGCATGTAAACTGGCGTGACCCCAAACAGAAGTGGGCAACTTCGTTTTCATGAGTAACGGTCTTGCTATCAATTGCACACGTTTAATTAAAGACTCTGCAAGGCCATTTTGAGTGTGAACATGAGCTACATGATGTTCCACTTTTATCCCAATTGATAAGCAATAAATATTAAATGCTTGGGATGAAAACTCAGCATCATTATCAAGTCTAACAGACTTAATTGGATTATCGAGAAATTGTGCCCATAATCGGATTATTTGTGCCATTAATTTTGCAAACGCGAGGTTGCGAGATGACAATAGGCATACATGAGACCATCTAGAGGATGCATCTATTAAGACCATAAAATATCTAAACGACCCACTAGGTGGGTGAATAGGTCCACAAATGTCCCCTTGTATACGTTCTAAAAACGCAGGGGACTCAATCCCAACCTTTGTTGGTGATGGTCTTATAATTAACTTGCCTTGATAACAAGAAGTGCAAGAAAATTCATTATTTAAAAGAATTTTCAAATTCTTTAATGGATGCCCATTTGAGTTTTCTATGATTCGTCTCATCATAATTGATCCAGGATGGCCCAATCGATCATGCCAAAGTACAAAAGTATTGTAAGCAGTAACCTTTTGGTTTAAGGTAGAATGTGCCTCAATTGCACTAATTTTTGTCCAATACAGGCCACAAGATAAAGATGGGAACTTCTCAATAATTCTTTTCTGGCCAGAGACATTCTTGGTAACGATGAGATATTCCATATTATTCTCATCTATTGTCTCAATATGAAATCCATTTTTGCGGATATCTTTAAAACTCAACAAGTTCCTCTTGGACTTGGAGGAGAACATTGCATTCTCAATGATAATTATTGTTCCCATAGGCAGAGTTATAGTAGCTCTTCCAGAGCCTTCAATTAGATTACTACTACCAGAAATTGTAGTAATATCTGCCTTACACATACTTAAATGAGAGAAATATTTCTTCTCTTTGAATATTGTATGTGTCGTACATGAATCAATTAAGCAAATATTTTTATAATTGAACTTTGATCCAAGTTTGTTTTGAAAGATATCCATATTTGCTTAATTTTCTCAAAGATCTTCTTGAGATGGTAGAACCTCGTGCTGATAACGTGTTATAAAATATAACCCAAAATAACAATATAGAACAAGCAAAACAAACTAAGAGATATAAATAGAAAGAGAGGAAGAGAGATTCTTATTTCTTCTTCAATTGTGTGTATTTTCCTATCTATTACAAGGCCTTTATATAGGCATAAAAAGTGAAGAAAATATGTCATGGAATATGTCATTGAACATACAAAATATGTCATTGAATATGTCATTAAGCATTTGAGATGAAGATCATGGAAGAAGAGTAGACATCCACCATAATGTGATATTTATCATAACATGCATAGCATTCTTGGTTGTGTCCATTATTTACTTTTTCGTATTTGAGTTATCTAATATTAAAGTAAGAAAGCTCGGTATATTTTATAGAGTCCGCTTCATCGCTTTTAATTAACTTAATTAATCTGGAGGCTAACATGAGCTCTTATTTGCATTATGTGCTACTTGTTTAAGTTCTTATGTGCTTATCCTTATGTGACGCTTAGCTAAATCAAAAGTCGTAACCTTAACTTTTATCTGAGCCTAGAACTTCCCTTTCAAATAGTGTCCAACGTCTCTTGAACTATAAGAGTGGGACGGGTAGGCTTATTAAGGCACGATATATTAATGATTAGTGCGTTTTAGGTGACAACTTAAAAATAGTAATGCGGATCGCGGAGATGATATATAAATTGCCCGAATAATCATTACACTTTTGGCTATAAAAATCTTAGCATGACTTTGGACGGAAGTTGATCCATTAAGCTTAAAAATTTAGGTCCCCTTAATTAATTAATCTTATATGTGTTACCTATTTTATTGCATTTATCTTGTGTCGGGTAGTCATACTTTGCTTTATTCAAGTATCGATGATTTCTTTTTATAACTTATAAGCATATCGTAAAGATATTGTATCCCGATTCCTTTAATGAAATAGAAAACATCTTTCTGTTGCATTCCAAATCGTTCCTCTACCTGCGCAAATATGTATTCAAATCTTTTAATAGCTGAGCTTTCTCTTCCCATCTTTTAAATCATATTTTTCATTCTTTTGTTGCTTGACTTCGTTGCGGTATTAGTAATGCTTATGCATTAGATAACTTATTTCACTTAGGTGATAATTCTTAGTCAATTTGAATTGTTCTTAACCAATAATCCCATGTAGTTTATAATTCGGCCGGGAAGCACATTTGTGGATTTTGAAGAGTGTCTAACACTTTCTTTTTGAAGTAATTTGAATCCTTACCCGATTTTGGTGACGCAAACTAGTTTAACCGAAGTTACTTACAAATAGGCACCCTAACACACCTCAAAATCGTTAGGTGGTGACTCTTCTCTTTTAATACCTTTTTAAAGGAGTTGTCACGTATCGAAACCCACTTTCGCGAGAAAATGAACCGTGACAACGTGACGACTCTGCTGGGAATACTTAGGTTCTTACCATAACGGATTTCATTTCTATGTGGGATTTTTGTGTGATCGTTTGATTTACTTTCTTATTTTATACGTTTACCTTTATATGCGTCTTGTAATTTTACTGTTTTATTTGTGGCTTTCTTTGTATATCCCCCTCTTCATTCCCTTGGTTGCTTATTTTCCATAAATGTCTTTCAGTAAATTTAGTTATTTTTTATTATTATTTGTTTAATGCATATAATGTTTTTATATCTACTTACTTTCGTATATATCTTTGTTTACTTGTTGATTATATTTTAATTTACTCTTCGTGTACATCCTCTTTCCCTTAATTGTTTATATTTCAATTGCCATTTATTTTTTCCTTTCATGCACAACATATTCTCTCATTTTAGAGCCTCAAGACTCGGTAGGAGGCGATTTGGAGAGGGAATTTTCATCAATATTGGGTAAGTAATTTTAATCAATTTCTAACTATATTTCATGAATATATCTTAGATTTAACATTAAATATATATATGAATCAAAGAGGCAAAATTGGGAAATTTTGTCAAGTTTTTGAAAAATAAGAATTGATTGACTTCAAAATATAAATCTTTAACCTTTTATTCTCTCACAGATGGTGAGGACATGTACTGCTGGATCCGCCGATTAGACACCCGCCCCCCCTACTTGAGCCGCGAGAGGCTGGGGCCGGGGCAAAGGCCGAGGATGGGCATGTGGTTCAGCTAGAGTACCTGCCCGAGCTACGACAGCGGAGCCACCATTAGCTCTAATTGGGTGGGCAGGCACCTGATGCGCCTATTACCACCCCTGCACTTCAGGAGACCCTCGCACAGATCTTGAGCATGTTCGATACTCTAGATCAGGCGGGGTTGATTCCACTTACACCTGCCACATCTCAGGTTGGGGGAGGAGCTCAGACTCCCGCGGCCCACACTTCAAAGCAGTGGATCCATGTTGATCAGGTAGCAGAGGTTATGCCAGTGCAACCTGTTGTTCCAGTTCAACTCGAGGTTAGGGAAATGGCATCCGAGGAGGAACAACTTAGACTTGAGAGGTTCAAGAAGTATCATCCTCTAACTTATAGTGGCTTAGCTTCAGAGGACGCACATGATTTTCTAGAGAAGTTCCATCGTATTCTCCGCACCATGGGTATTGTGGAGACGAGCGGAGTTATTTTTACTACATTCCAGCTGTTAGGAGCAGCGTATCGGTGGTGGCGGGCTTACGAGAAAGGTAAGCCAGCCGATGCAGCTTCACTTACATGGACTCAGTTTTTAGAGATGTTCTTGAGAGAGTTTGTTCCCCAGACCCTTTGGAATGCATGGCGCACGGAGTTTGAGCAGCTGTTCTAGGGTACTATGACAATGCCAGAGTATGCCATCAGATTCAGTGAGTTGTCCAGACATGCACCTACCTTAGTTTCTATAGTCAGGGAGTACGTCCGCCGATTCATCGAGGGGCTCAACTATGGTATTAGATTCAACATGGCTTGAGAGTTGGAGACAGATACCCTATATCAGGAGGTGGTAGATATCGACCGAATGGTAGAGGGTATGCGGGGCCGTGAGAGAAGATAAAGGGAGGCCAAAAAGCCTCGAGGTACTAGAGGACTTAGTTGTGGCCACGATGTAGCTACATTCTGTCATGGTAAAGGCTATAAGAGTAATATTATTCATTCAACACTTCCAGCTTTTAGTAGTGCTCCGGCTATTCCGAGGTCTCAGGTTGCATACTTTGCTCAACCATTTTCTAGTGCACCTTCTGCATGGGGTGCCTTCAGCAGTCAATCCAGCCGATCAGGCCCGAACTATTTTCAGCAGCCACACCCACTGACAACTTGCTTTGATTGTGGTGATACCCTTCATATGGTGAGGGACTACCCCAGACTCAGGAAGGGTGCACTCCACAAACTACTCAGGCTCCACTGATTCAGTCAGGTCCACACACTTCATAGGCCATGGTTGCTGCTCCAGTTGTTGCTCCACCTGCATAGCCAGCTAGGGTGGGGGACAGGCAGTTAAAGGTCACCCTATAGGGGGTGGCTAGGCCATATTCTATGCTTTCTTGGTAGGATGGAAGCCATCACATCAGACGCAATCATCACAAGTATGGTTCCGGTTTGTCATAGAGATGTATCAGTCTGATTTAATTCGGGATTCACTTATTCATATGTGTCATCTTACTTTGCTCCGTATTTGGATATATATATATTTATCCTTTGAGTTCTCCTATTTATGTATCCACACTCGTGAGAGATTCTATTATTGTAGATTGCATGTATTGGTCATGTTTAGTTGTTATTGGTGGTTTTGAGGCCAGAGTTGATCTATTGTTACTCAATATGGTAGACTTTGATATGATTTAGGGAATTGATTAGTTGTAGCCTTATCATGCTATTCTGGATTGTCATACCAAGATGTGACACTGGCTATGCCAAGTTCCCACGGTTAGAGTAGAGGGGTATATTGGATTATGTTCTTAGAAGGGATGTGTCATTTCTAAAGGCTCAACGGGTGGTTGAGAAGGGGTGTGATGCTTATCTAGCCTTTGTGAGAGATGTTAGTGTTGATACTCATACCGTTGAGTCAGTTCCCGTAGTGAGAGACTTCCCAGATGTGGTTTCAACAATCTTTCGGGCAGGCAGCCCTATAAGGATATCGATTTTGGAATTGACTTGTTGTGAGAACTCAACCCATTTCTATCCCACCATATCGTATGGCCCTAGCAGAGTTGAAGGATCTGAAGGAGTAGTTGCAAGGGTTGCTTTATAAGGGTTTCATTTGGCCTAGTGTGTCACCTTAAGGTGCTCCGATTTTGTTTGTGAGGAAGAATGATGGTTCTATGTGCATTTTTATTGATTATCCATAGTTGAACAATTTTACAATAAAGAACAGGTATCCGTTATCACGTATTGATGACTTATATGATCAGCTACAGGGTGCTAGAATGTTCTCGAAGACTAATATATGATCAGGGTATCATCAGCTAAATATTCGGGATTCGGATATTTCGAAGACTGCCTTTATGACTCGGTCTAGTCACTACGAGTTCCTTGTGATGTCATTTGTGTTGACCAACGCCCCAGCAACATTTATGCACTCGATGAACAGTGTATTCCAACCATATCTTGATTTATTCATCATTGTGTTTATTGACGACAATTTGGTGTACTCTTGCAGTCGAGAGGATCATGAACAACATCTGAGCATTGTGCTCCAGACCTTGAGGGAGAAGAATTTGTATGCAAAATTCTCAAAGTGTGAATTCTGGCTTGATTCGATGGCGTTTTTTGGTCATGTGGTGTCAAGTGAGGGGATCAAGGTAGACCCGAAGAAGATTGAAACATTTTAGAGTTAGCCCAGACCGTCTTCATCTACCAATAGAGTATTCAGATGGCTCCTTATAAGTCCCTATATGGGTGACAGTGTCGTTCTCCAGTTGGTTGGTTTGAGCCAGGTGATGCTAAGTTGCTGGAAACGGATTTGATTCGAGATGCCTTGGAGAAGGTCAAGTTGATTCAGGATCAGCTTCGTACAGTCTAGTCTAGACAGAAAAGTTATGTTAATCGAAAGGTTCGTCATGTAGAATTTATGGTTGGAGAGAAAGTTTTGATCCGGGTTTCACCTATGAAGGGTATGATGAGGTTTGGGAGGAAGGGAAAGTTGAACCCTAGGTATATTGGTCCTTTTGAGATCCTTGAGAGAGTTGATAAGATGGCCTACAAGCTTGCATTGCCACCTAGCTTATTTGCAGTTAATCTGGTGTCCATGTTTCTATGCTCCAGAAGTATTATGGTGATATGTCTTTATGTTTTATATTTTAGCACAGCCCAAATGGACAAGAATATGACTTATATTGAGGAGCCATTGGCTACATTGGACATACAGGTCCGAAAGTTAAGATCAAAGAGCATTGCTTCAGTGAAGGTTCAATGGAGAGGTCATCCGGTCAAGGAGGTGACCCAGGAAACCGAGCACGACATCATTATCCTCATCTATTCATTATCCTCATCTATTCATCACTTCAGGCATGTCCTTATGCACGTTCGAGGATGAACATTTGTTTTAAGAGGGAAAGAATGTAACGGCCCGACTAGTCGTTTTTGTAATTGCGCACTATTTCCCCTTTTGATGCTTCACACATGTGTGTTTATAGTTTTCTGACTTACAAAGTTGATGGGTTTCGTTTCAGGAATATTTTGAGTTGATTTAGACCCTTTGGTTTTTGACTTAGAAGCTTAAGCTAGAAACATTGACCAAACTTTTACTTTAGTGAAAATGACACCGGAACAGTATTCTGATGGCTCTAATAACTTCGTATCATAATTTGGACTTGGGCGTTATGCCCGGAATCGAATTCGGAAGTCCGTAGGTTGATTTGCATTATTTTGTCAAAAATTAGCAATTTGAGGTTAAGAAATTTGAGCGTAGGTTGCCTTTTGGCTATCTGGATCGTAATTTGGTTTTGGGACTTGGTATAGGTCTGTTATGCTATTTAGAACCTATCTGTAACATTTGGTATCGTTTGGAGTTGATTTGATAGGATTCAGATGCTTAGTTGCAATTCTAAAAGTTCTTGAAATTTACTTTGAAATTCATGCGTTTTGGTGTCCGATTCATAATTTTAGATGTTATTTTTGTTAGAGTATGCCATCAGATTTTGTGAGTTGTCTAGACATGCACTTACCTTGGTTTCTACAGTTAGGGAGCGCGTCTGCCGATTCATCGATGGGCTCAACTATGGTATTAGATTTAGCATGGCACGAGAGTTGAAGACAAATACCCTATATCAGCAGGTGGTAGATATCTCACAGAGGTTGGAGGGTATGCGGGGCCATGAGAAAGAGGATAGGGAGGCCAAAAGGCCTCGAGGTACTGGAGGACTTAGTGGTGGCCATGCTGCGGCTGCAGCCCGTCATGGTAGTGGCTATGTGAGGTGTCTAGTTCATTCAGCACTTCCAGCTTCTAGTGGTGCTTCGACTATTTCGAGGTATCAGGTTCCACACTTTGCTCAGTAACTTTCTAGTGTACCTCCCGCATGGGGTTCCTTTAGCGGTCAGTCCAGCAGACCAGGCTTGAGCCAGTTTCATCAACCATGCCCACCAAGAGCTTGCTTTGAGTGTGTTGATACCCGTCATATAGTGAGGGACTGCCCTAGAATTAGGAGGGGTGCACCTTCATAGACTATACATGCTCTACCGATTCAGTCAGGTCCACACACTTCACAGGCCATGGTTGCTGGTCCAGTTACCGCTTCACCCGCATAACCAGCTAGGGGTGGGGGATGGGCAGATAGAGGTTGCCCTAGAGGGGGAGGCCAAGCCATATTCTATGTTTTTCATGGTTGGACGGAGGTTGTCGCATCAGACACAGTCATCACAGGTATGGTTCCAGTTTGTTTTAAAGATGCATTAGTCTTATTTTATTTGGGATCTACTTATTCATATGTGTCATCTTACTTTGCTCTTTATTTTGATATATATCTTGATTCTTTGAGTTCTCTTGTTCGTGTATCCACTCTTGTGGGAGATTCTATTATTGTTGACTATGTGTATCGATCTTGTTTAGTTGTTATTGGTGATTTTGAGACCAGAGTTGATCTATTGCTACTTAATATGGTAGACTTTGATGTAATTTTAGGCATGGATTGGTTGTCTCCTTATCACGCTATTCTGGATTATCACGCCAAAACTGTGACACTACTATGCTAGGCTTTCCATGGTTAGAGTGGAGGGGTACATCGAATTATGTTCCTAGCAGAGTTGTGTCATTTCTAAATGCTCGACGGATGGTTGAGAAGGGGTGTGATGCTTATCTAGCCTTTGTAAGAGATGTTAGTATTGATACTCCTACCGTTGAGTTAGTTCGGGTAGTGAGAAACTTCCCAGATGTGTTTTCAGTTGATCTTTAGGGCACACTACCCGATATGGATATAAATTTTGGTATTGACTTGTTGCCGAGCACTCTGCCCATTTCTATCCCACCATATTGTATGACCCCAGCAAAGTTGAAGAAATTGAAGGAGCAGTTGCAAGAGTTTATATTATAAGGGTTTCATTTGGCCTAGTGCGTCGCCTTGGGGTGCTCCGTTTTTGTTTGTAAGGAAGAAAGATGGTTCTATTTTCATGGTTATTGATTATTGATAGTTGAATAAGGTTACAATAAAGAATAGGTATCCGTTACCGCGTATTAGTGAATTATTTGATCAGCTACAAGGTGCTAGAGTGTTCTCGAAGATTGATTTTCGGTCAGGGTATCATCACCTAAAGATTCAGGATTCAGATATTTTGAAGACTGATTGTAGGACTCGGTATGGTCACTACGAGTTCCTTGTGATGTCATATAGGCTGACCAACACCCCAACAACATTTATGCACATGATGAAAAGTGTATTCCATCCACATCTTGATTCATTCGTCATTGTGTTTATTAACAACACCTTGGTATACTCCTGCAGTTGCGAGGATCATGAGTAGTATCTGAGGATCGTGCTCCAGACCTTGAGGGAGAAGAAATTGTATGCAAAATTCTCAAAGTGTGAATTCTAGCTTGATTCAGTGGCCTTTTTGGGTCAGGTGGTGTCGAGTGAGAGGATTAAGATAGACCCAAAGAAAATTGAAGTAGTTAGTTAGCCCAGACTGTCTTCATCTACCAATTGAATATTCAGATGGCACCTCATGAGGCCATATATGGGAGACAATTTCGTTCTCCAGTTAGTTGATTTGAGATGGGAGAGGATATGTTGTTGAGCACGTATTTGGTTCGAGATGCCTTGGATAAGGTCATGTTGATTTAGGATCGATGTCGTATAGCCTAGTCTAGATAGACGAGTTATGCTGATTAGAAGGTTCATGATGTAGCGTTTATGGTTGGATAGCGGGTTTTGCTCGAGTTTCACCCATGAAGGGTGAGATGAGGTTCGAGAAGTAGGGCAGGTTGAGCCCTAGGTATATCGGTCCTTTTGAGATCCTTGAGAGATTTGGTGAGGTGACCTACAAACTTGTATTGCCACCTAGCTTATCTGCAGTTCATCTGGTGTTCCATGTGTCATACCTCCTTTTTACCTGCGCCCGCAAGGGCGTAAAAGAGTTTTTCCATTTAAAGGACAATCGAAACAGGATTTGTTCATTTAATTCAGAGTCGCCACTTGGGAGATTTATGGTGTCCCAAGTCACCGGTTGAATCCCGAATCGAGGAAAAGAAATGACTCTGTATTACGGTCCGCGAACCAGAAATCCGGATAAGGAATTCTGTTAACTCGGGAGAAGGTGTTAGGCATTCCCGAGTTCCGTGGTTCTAGCACGGTCGCTCAAATGTCATATTCGGCTTATTTATCTGATTTTAATAATTATAAACCTATGTGCAAATTTTAATCTTAACCGATTTTATTCATTTTTAAAGAAAATTGCAACGTCATTAAAACAAGTCTTGAACCACGTCACATAAATGCACCCGTGGCTTTTGGACATACTTTAACATCGTTGGGATTTGGATTTGGGTCACATAAATGCGCACCCGAGTTTAGGGAGGTAATGTTATTAAAATACGCGCCTACAGAGACTAACGTGTTATTATTTTGGGGAAGACCGTGAAATTCGCTAAACGGCCCGTCCCGAAATCTAAGTATTTTAATACGAACCTTGAAAGAAGGCCTCGCAAGTTAGGCATTTTATTTGGCGAGGCTCATCTCATTTGTTTTAAAAGGGTATCCTAAAGCAAGCTATAATTTTCTACTTAACTTGTCTCTAATAAAAAATAAAACCTAACTGATTATTATCTTTTAAGAAGTACTACATCCAGACCTACAAACTCCAAACAGTCTGCGTGAGGGAATCATAATCCAGGCCCAGCACAAACTGGACCAATCGCAGACATGGGTCCAGGCCCCAAACGGATATGCATGTCAGACCCAGGCCTGGGCCATTTATTTCGGACTAAAGCTTACACTTTATGCAAAGGGGCTGTCGAGCCACAGCCGTCAAATTAATCAATGCTTCAGTTCAATTGTGCACAAGTGTTCTCTGAAAGTTTTAAACCATCAAGTTTAATGAACTAACTCAATTCAACGAACAATTATTCTGATTTTTTTTTACCCCAGCCCTTATGCTAACCAAAATTACCAACTCGAGTTCATGTGTCTATCAGATTTAGAGCCGTTGTTCATGCTAGGAATTAACATGGACAATCATGGAAAAGCTTAACTTGTTGAGGTGATTAGCTACTATACCATGTTATTCGTACAATTATTCATGTCTAATTTTATACCCGCTTGTGATCCCAACACCCTAAATATGGAAGCTATAGTAATTGGCTATTCTGATCCAGATTCACCTTCACATTAACGTCACAGTTAACTAAATTAACTATAGAAAATCCGAGTAGCTCATACAGTCCAGTACAGATTCATGGTCATATAATCAATAATCCACAGTCTCTCTAGTTTAATTACAAGACAAGTTTCAGAAATTACTAATGCGTATTTGAAATCTAAAACTACAAGCTATACTAATAGTGAAATACAGAAGCAAATTCATATGGTAGCAGTGCCTCGTCATTTGATTTCATAATCGTTCAGATACATCGAATGAAACTTCAAGGCATTAGAGACAACAAGGTACCTGGAAATATAATCGAGTAGAAGGAGGAGTTAGCAACAGAAGGGCAAACAACAACAACCAGGAATTCAAACAGCAACCATCACAATTAAGACCAATTTTTTTTTACCCAGAATCAACTCGACCACAGCCCAGAACAAGTTGCAAAACCAATAGCAACAACAAATATCAAAACGAACAGACTCAATAGAGTTTGAATTAAACCAAAACTTAATCAGTAGACTACTGAACCACTTCAGCAATGCGAATCACTGTCCAGAATTCGACTTACACCTATGAATGCAATGAAACAATATGTTTTTGGTTTTCTATTCTTAAACTCTCCAGAACTCTAAAAATGCTGAATGCCTTAGCTTTTAAAATGTTGTCTGAGACTGCCTCTTCAAAGAACAAAACTTTCTCACTCCCCCCTTTCAGGTCCTCTTTTCTAAGGTCTGCCCTGTATTTTATACCCTAAGACAGACCCTTTTTCCAGCCTGTTTTAACACTTAAATCATTAAGAAATGTGTTTCTTCCATCATATTCCCTGACAACCACTACTAAGTGTCTAATTTCATTGTTTAATTCAAAGGTGTATGGGCCATGCTATATTTTAATCAATTCCTTTTAAGCCTCCACATACCATTATGTTTTGTTTCCCACTAACTATTAAACAAATGTCTATTTAATGGTATATTAGTACTTAGTGGACAGAACACTCAAACTACCCATTTCTTCAAGTTTTCAATTCCCAAATTACCCCCATGGAACCCCTGTGATTACTTCTTTCAGCTATAACCAATTCTTAAGAAAGGAACCTAATCACTGATTAACTAAAGTTGAATTTAAACACAAGTTTAATTCCCTCGGACCCCAAACTTAAACAGAACCACAGTCAGATTCAAACCACTAAACTCACACAACAATTGAACTCTGATCAGAACGACTAGTATTTCAACCAAGATGAAGGGTTTAAGGATTCAGGGAATAGACTAACACAATTCTACACTAAACCTAAATACGAGCAGATGAAACTATAAACACATTTGAATGAACAACTAAATTCATATGCCAAGTCACGTCACAGAGTAGGGGACCCAACGTCACATAAAAATGAAATAATTTGGCGTAACAACAAACGACTTGACCAGAACTACTGAACTACAATTAAACCAAATTAATCGACGAAACTATTTAACCATATGTTAATCAACAGAAGAAAACTGGACCAAAAAAAAGGTCTGAAACAGGAGGAAGAACTACTTGACATAAATGACGAACTAATCAGTCAGAAATAAAACAACAACAAAAGAAAAAGGAAAACAAAAGAAATACCTCGAAATTTTAGACCAAACCCAATCCGTTTCAGTCTGAACTTCGTCTTGAAACTTTAAAGCCAAAATGTACCTTAATCGAGTGTTCTCGACTGAGAATACTCGACTAAAGTCGGTTAAAACCTCAAATTTTTAACTCCATACACAGTCTGAAGTTTGGTTCTTTTAGGGTTTGCCTTTGATTTAAAATTCGAAAGGCTCTAACAAGATTCGGACAGAACTGGGGTGGCATTTGGGACGAGGGTAGCTAGGTGGTTCAATGGTGTAACTTTGGGACTGGTTAGGTAGATTTAGGGTTTTGCTCGAATCTTCGATTGAAGATTAGAAACAAACCGGGATGATTCGAGGTAAAAGGGGCAGGGATTTGTGTTGAGGGTGGTTAAAAGGTTCAGGGGTGTGAATTTGAGGGTCATCAGTCCTCAGGCCGCCGGGTTTTCAGGCGAAGGGAACGAGGGCGGCTAGGGTTTGGTGGGTCGTTTGGTTCGTCTCTGAAAGAGACGACCGGGGGGTATGGCTTAGGGGGTGTGGGGTGAGGTTTTTAGGAATATATAGTGGGGTGGGGATTTGATCTTGGCCGTTGGATCATTCACGATCAACGGCCTTGATCACTTCACTACGGAGGAACGACGTTGTTTGGTTTCAACTGGGGATTGGGTCGATCCGGGGACAAGGAGGTCGGGTAATGAAAATGGATATGGTCCGTTGGATCAAATTAAATCGACGGCCCTAATCAAAGTATGTCCAAACGACGTCGTTTGAAGGTAGGGGCGGACTGGGTGGGGAACGAGTTTTGGGCTGATTTGGGGCGGGTATTGGGTGTATTGGGCCTGGATATGGGGGTGACATTGGGCCTGAACTTTTCCTTTTTAAAACTGGCCCAGTTCGATTTTTACTCTTCTTCTCTTGTTTCTTCCTTTTCCTTTTATTTTCTTTTAATTCCTAGTTACCAAAATTCTAAAATAAATTGTAAAGCCAAAATTAACTTAGAAAAATACTAATTAACCCTCAATGATAATTATCACACACAATTAAATACCAACTAAAATATAATCACACAATAGGAGATTAAATGCTAAAAAATGCCAAGTACATATTTTTGTGATTTTCATTCTCGTAAATCCAAATATTGTTTAATTAATTCCTAATTGTAAAATTAAATCCTAAATGCACATGCAACACATATTTTATATTTTTTCTTAATTAAAGTAAAAATAAACATGCACAGACAAATACAAATAAATCACAAGCAACACAAAACTATTTTATTTTGAATTTTTGGGAGTAGTTCTTGTAGGGCAAAAATCACGTGCTCATAGATGCCCCTCTTTGTCCGAAAACATGAAGAGTTTTCGTGCAAAGATAAAGTGAGTGGATACGAGCGATTTTTGTCCGTTGGGCTACTCCGTGTGAAGCATTTTTGAAAGATTTGACCGAACCTCTGCTTCAAAGGTTTCCTACATATCCCCGACTAAAAGGGAATCAAGTCAATGTAGTTCGGGAAGTTTTGGCAGCTGGGACTACCGTGGAACTGTGGTTTTACTATTACTGTTGCTGCTGCTGCTACCGCTACTTACTAACCTCCTTATTACACCATGCTAAAAGAAAAACAAGAAGCTAGACCAAACTATAGTCTATGATTTACAAAATCTTATCTAAATCTTCAGTCTTGCTCTTGTGTCTCTTGTTGCTTTGATGTCTTGCTGACTAGTGTTTCCTCTGACGATTCTTTCTTTCTGTCTTGACTCGTAGTCTTCTCTTGATTGTCGAATTTGAACTGCTTATTTCCTTCTTGTGAGCTTCTAATTATTTTTTCTTCGAAGCTTGAACTGCCTTCTTCTGACTAGTGTTGCCTTCCTTCCGACTTCTGAACTTTAATTTATGCTGGGGATCTTTGTTGCAACCCTACGCTCTCCGGGCGGGCTCCCAACTTCTACTACGACTTAAAAAGATAATACCTCCATTCTCTAGGTGGGCTCCTGACTTCAATAAGCAATTTAAAGATAATACCTCCATTCTCCAGGCGGGCTCCTGACTTCGACTACAACTTGAAAATATAACAACCTCTATTCTCTAGGCGGGCTCCTGACTTCGACTACAACTTGAAAATATAACAACCTCCATTCTCCAGGCGGGCTCCTGACTTTAACAACTTCTTAAAAATGTGATACCTCCATCTCCAAGCGGGCTCCTGACTTCAACAACTTCTTAAAAATATAACACCTCCATTCTCCAGACGGGCTCCTGACTTCAACAACTTCTTAAAAATATAACACCTCCATTCTCCAGTAGGGCTCCTGACTTCGTCAATGACTTAAGATATAACACCTCCATTCTCCAGGCGGGCTCCTGACTTCGTCAACGACTTAAGATATAACACCTCCATTCTCCAGGCGGGCTCCTGACTTCAACAACTTCTTAAAAATATAACACCTCCATTCTCCAGGCGGGCTCCTGACTTCAACAACTTCTTAGAAATACGTTCTATTGTCGTTGTTCCTTCCTGCCTACGGAACCATTTTCCTTCTAACTTG
Organism: Nicotiana sylvestris; assembly: GCF_000393655.2. Taxonomy (NCBI): domain Eukaryota; kingdom Viridiplantae; phylum Streptophyta; class Magnoliopsida; order Solanales; family Solanaceae; genus Nicotiana; species Nicotiana sylvestris. Next base: position 72,839,149 of record NC_091068.1, on the reverse strand, counting down.
AATAATCTTCTTTCAGAACTGCTTCCCTCAAAACTGGTGCTTTATTCCTCTGAAAACTGTTGGGGATAACACCGGTGTTTCATTAAAAAATATGTTATTCTCCTCCTTCAAAGACAAATTCCCTTAAATCTCGTGTTTTCCCTCCTCTGGAACTATTTCCCTTAAGACTTGTGTTATCTTCCTCCCGAAATTGCTTTCTTTAAAACTTGTATTGCCTTCTTTCGAAAACTGCTGGGGATACCGCTTCCCTCAAAACTTGTGTTAGACTTCCAGAAAATTTTCGAAATGAAAGAAATTTTTTTGCCCCAGTTTGACAATCTTTCTTGTGGCATGTCTTTCCGTCATCAATAACATTTCCTGTCCCTGCTTCCAATCAAACAAAATTTGTTAGTTTAAAATGTGAGGGACGTTCCTGCTGGGGATGGTTTTCCCTTTTTCTTTTTCCATGCTCTGCGTTGTTCGACTATCTTGAAACTTGGCTGATAACTTTCGACCTTCTTGATGCTTCTGTATTCACCAACTTCTCAACCGTTGTTTTTCACTTTTACTCCATACTTTCCACGACATCTTAGAGTAATCCATCATTTGGCCTTATAATGACGTCTTTCTTGTCCCGTCACATTATCTTCGGCCTGTCCTATCCACATTTTACTTTGCTCCATATTGGAAACGGGTAGTAAGCTCCGAAAATCCTTATAAAAAACAAACTACTATAAAAAAAAATCTTTAACCAAAAGAAATGAAAGATGATGACTTCAAAAGATAAAAAGAAAATTATTCCTAAAGAATTGTTTGAAGAGAAGAAAAGGAAAAGGACTTATCTAAATGGTATAACCGATCTCAATGATCATGTCGTGCATTTCAGATTAATCAACCCAGTCTATTATATCAATCAATCTTTTTGATGGACTTACTTTGCATTTCAAAAGGTCCTGCAACCCAACTCTTTTGCCGAATCAACATCTTTGTTCTGCTTGATGCCTCGACGGATCATTTCTGTCAACCTTACCTCGTTTGTCCACTTTCAATTCCTTGTCACCTTATACTGCCCTTCGAGGGGTTTCACTAATAAGACTCTCTCGTTTCTCTCAACTCCCGTCGCCTTATGATGCCTGTGAAGGTTTTCACCTATAAGACTCTCTCATTTTATTTCTCTCAACTTCCGTCGCCTTATGGTGCCTGTGAAGGTTTTCACCAACAAGACTCTCTCATCTTCATTAATTTCCCTGCTTGGACCAGAGTATTACCCTGATATGAATCACTTCTGTTTGTTCGACTTGTCATCTCTCGAAAAACTGATCAGAAGGTCTTTCTTTGGACCGTAATATGGGCTTTTGGATGGGATTAGAAAGAAAGGGTATCAAAGGCTCAAAATTATTTGACGTGGGTTTAAAATTACAACTTTGGAATCACATTTCTTATTACAAATACAACCTCTGGCCCAGTTTCTTGTTTGGGGATCTTTGGATATTTTATATCACTTTGACCGAGCCGTAAAGCTGCCTACGACCCTTAACAGGGAACATGTCAAACGTAGTTCACACATGAATTTCCTTGTTGTTATATTTTTTCACTTCTTTTCTTTTCTCTTTTTCTTTGTTTTTGTTATTGATTCCAAAAGAGGGGTATGGCAGAAATAAATACGGCTCAAAAAGGGGAACAAAGGATAAAGTGTTTAGATAGTAGAACAAATTGCCTTCGTCATTTCAATCTTCGAAATAATGCCAAATACAAGCAATCAATCAATTATACCAAAGAAATCATACATAATATCTTTTTACTGCATCAGAATTGATAGCCATGTCTATGCATTTTCCTTCGATATTTGTTAAACATAAAGCACCATTGGACAATATTCTGGTTACACTGAATGGCCCTTGCTAATTCGGGGCGAACTTGCCATTTGCCTCAGCCTGATATGGAAGGATGCGTTTCAGCACTTGCTGGCCCACTTCAAACTTCCGGGGACGCACCTTTTTGTTGTATGCTCTTGCCATCCTCTTTTGATATAACTGGCCATGGCACACAACTGCCAATCTTTTTTCATCAATCAAGTTCAACTGCTCCAGATGGGTTTTGACCCACTCATCATCATCAATCTCAACCTCAGCGACAATCCGAAGGGACGGGATTTCAACTTCCGCGGGTATTACGGCTTCAGTTCCATATACCAACAAATAAGGAGTTGCCCCTACTGAAGTACAGACAGTAGTGCGATAACCTAGCAACGCAAGTGGTAATTTTTCATGCCATTGCCTAGAACCTTCTACCATTTTCCGAAGTATCTTCTTTATGTTTTTGTTGGCTGCCTCAACTGCTCCATTCGCCTTGGAACGATATGGGGTAGAATTGCGGTGTGTAATCTTAAACTGTTGACATACCTCTTTCATCAAATTGCTGTTAAGGTTAGCACCATTATCTGTGATGATCACCTTCGGGATTTCAAATCGACAGATGATATGTGAGTGAACAAAATCGACCACTGCTTTCTTGGTCATAGACTTGAAAGTTTTGGCCTCAACCCATTTGGTGAAATAATCAATGGCTACCAGAATGAACCTATGCCCGTTGGATGCTGCTGGCTTAATTGGTCCAATGATATCCATGCCCCAAGCGACGAAGGGCCATGGCGCTGACATTGTGTGCAATTCCGATGGCGGAGAATGAATCAAATCTCCGTGTATCTGGCACTGATGACATTTGCGCACAAAACTAATACAATATCGCTCCATGGTGAGCCAATAATAACCTACTCGGATAATTTTCTTTGCCAACACATATCCGCTCATATGTGGTCCGCAGACTCCTGAATGTACCTTGGACATGACAGGCGTAGCTTGTCTAGCATCTATGCATCTTAACAATCCCAGTTTTTCTTTTGTACAAAACTCCTCCACTCAAGAAAAATCCGCTTGCCAACCGTCGAATTGTTCTCTTTTGATCCCCCATGGCTTGCACTGGGTATATTCCCATTCTGATGTATTTCTTGATATCATGGAACCACGGTTCGCCATCCAATTCTTCTTCAATCATGTTACAGTAAGCATGCTGATCTCGTACTTGAATGTGCAAAGGATCGACATAGGCTTTGTCCGGATGGTGCAGCATTGACGCTAGGGTAGCCAAAGCATCGGCGACCTCATTATGGACCCTTGGAATATGCCTAAACTCCACTGATCTAAACCGTTGACAAAGATCATGCAAGCATTGTCGGTATGATATGATCTTGAGATCTCTCGTTTCCCATTCTCCTTGAATTTGATGTACCAGAAGGTCCGAGTCTCCCAAGACCAAGACTTCCTGGACATTTACGTCTGCAGCTAGCCTCAAACCCAAAATGCGTGCCTCATATTCAGCCATATTGTTGGTGCAATAAAACCGAAGCTAAGCCGTAATAGGATAGTGATGCCATGTTTTAGAACTAAGCACAGCTCCTATTCTGGCTCCTTTCATGTTAGCAGCCCCATCAAAGAAAAGTTTCCAACCTGGTTTTCCGGCCTATTCTAGTTCATCAATGTGCATCACCTCTTCATCAGGAAAATAAGTCCTCAGTGGCTCATACTCTTCATCGACCAGGTTCTCAGCCAAATGATCGACCAATGCTTGAGCTTTCATCGCAGTCCGAGTCACATAGATTATGTCAAACTCTGTGAGCAAAATCTGCCATTTTGCAAGTCTTCCTGTCGGCATAGGCTTTTGAAAGATATACTTCAACAGATCCAAACGCGAAATGAGGTAGGTAGTGTAGGATGACAAATAATGTTTCAATTTTTGTGCCACCCAAGTTAGGGCGCAACATGTCCTTTCCAGGTGAGTGTACTTAACCTCAAAACCTGTGAAATTTTTGCTAAGATAATAGATGGCTTGTTCTTTCCTGCCGGTGACGTCATGCTGCCCTAGTACACAACCAAATGAATTTTCCAAGACTGTCAAGTAGAGAATCAAAGGTCTCTCTGGTTCTGGTGGAACCAGCACAGGTGGGTTTGTCAAGTAACCTTTTATATTATCAAACGCTTCGTGACACTCATCAGTCCACTTGATCGCAGCGTCCTTCCTCAACAACTTGAAAATAGGCTCACAAGTTGTCGTGAGCTGAGCAATAAACCTGTTGATGTAGTTCAGCCTTCCTAACAGACTCATCACTTCAGTCTTGTTCCTCGGAGGGGCAATTCTTGTATGGCTTTGATCTTTGATGGGTCCAACTCGATGCCTTGCCGACTGACTATGAATCCTAACAGTTTTCCGGATGGAACACCAAACGCACACTTGGCGAGGTTAAGCTTGATGTTGTACCTACGGAGCCTCTGGAAGAATTTCCTCAAATCCCTGACGTGGTCGGCCTGACGTTTTGATTTTATGATCACATCATCTACATATACTTCAATCTCCTTGTGTATCATATCATGAAACACAGTAGTCATTGCTCTCATATAAGTTGTCCCAGCATTCTTCAACCCAAATGGCATTACTCGGTAGCAATAAGTTCCCCATGGCGTGATGAAGGCTGTCTTTTCCGCATCTTCTTCGTCCATTAAAATCTAATGATACCCGGCATAGCAATCCACAAAAGATCCAATCTCGCGCTTGGCATAATTGTCAATCAGAATGTGGATATTGGGTAGTGGGAAGTTATCCTTAGGACTTGCTTTGTTGAGATTGCGGTAATTGACGCATACTCTGATCTTGCCATCCTTCTTCGGCACAGGCACGACATTAGCCAACCAAACAGGATATCGGGTGACCCGAATAACCTTTGCATCCAACTGTTTGGTAACTTCTTCTTTGATCTTCACACTCATATCAGTTTTGAATTTCCTCAACTTTTGCTTGATGGGAGGGAACGCCGGATCAGTGGGCAGTTTGTGGACCACTAAATTAGTGCTTAAACCTGGCATGTTGTCATATGACCATGCAAAAACATCTTTGTACTCGATGAGTGCTTTGATTAACTCCTCCCGGATTTTTGGCTCGAGGTGGACACTTATTTTAGTCTCTCGGACATTGTCTGTGTCCCCTAAATTGACGACTTCTGTGTCATTCAAATTGGGTTTGGATTTTTCTTCGAAGTGAATTAACTCCTTACTAATCTCTTCGAAGGCTTCATCCTCATCATCATATTCTGATTTGTAATCACAATCTATTTCTTGAACTAATATTTCGGGATCAGATTGATTTTTAAGACTGGGCTGAGGATTCCTTATGCATGCCATGTCATTAGAACCAGCGTAAAAAGAACTGTATAGAAAAGAAAACAAAACAAAAGGAAAACCATTAGGAATGATGAAGAAAGGGAAATTGTATTTCATTGATTGATAAAAGATAACAAGGTTTGCACACTCAAACAGACTGAAAAAATGAAATCTGGATAACAACCCTGGAATAATCCGTACAAACTTAAAGGAAAATCAGAGCGAACTACCAAGATTCCTTCCGAGTAGGGAGAGGAGTAGCCTTCCAATTATTAAGCTTTGTTTTTGGCCCGACAAATTGCGCTTCCGTGTTGCTAGAACCCTCTCCCCTTTCCACCATGTTCACACTATCGAACAACTTCTCAAATCTTTCAATCAACTCCTCGTCAGGATTAATCATAGCACTGGGAATTGCTAACACTGGGCGACTTCTCGTACCGGACTGGACAAATGATCTATAAAGACGTGGGACCGGCTTTGGAAGGACCCATGTCCTCTGTTTCAATTTCCTGGCTCTTTTTATGTCTGCGGCTGTGGGCTTGAATCCCAGACAAAATGTTCCCAAGTTTTCAGGGAGAGACACGGGCTCTATGATGCCTTGCAACGCTGATCCCAAACCCTTTCCTGGTACAAAACCATTCTTCAACCTTCCATACGCTACCATGACTGATGCAGCATTTATCTTCGGACTTGGGATACACTTCCTTTCTGGAACTTTTTCGACTAACATTGCGTCAGAAGCTTGGTAGATCCATGGTCCCTTGTCATCTTCCACTTCAATGAACGACACAATGGTGTTCCTGTGAGCGCACAAATTATCTTCGCCGTGCATAACTATTTCCTGTTTGTCCCATTCAAACTTGACCATCTGATGGAGTGTTGATGGTACTGCTTTAGCGGCGTGAATACACCGTCGCCCTAACAGCAAATTGTAGGAAACAGCAATATCCAGCACTTGGAATTCTATTGTGAATTCTACTGGACCTATGGTCAGCTCCAACATTATGTCCCCGACTGAGTCTTTGCCTTCATCGTCAAATCCCCGCACACAGATACTGTTCTTATGGATCCTCTCCTCTTCTACTTTCAGCTTGGTTATAGTGGAGAGAGGACATATGTTTGAACTTGAACCATTGTTAACCAATACCCGGGTAACCACGGCGTCCTCGCATTTCACCATCAGGTAAAGGGCTTTGTTATGCTCAGTACCCTCTACCGGCAATTTATCATCGGAAAAAGTGACTCTGTTTACTTCAAAAATCTTATTGGCTATCTTTTCCAGATTGTTTACCGAGATCTTGTCAGGAACATGGGCCTCATTCAGGATTTTCATCAGGGATTGGTGGTGTTCATCTGAATGGATTAGCAACGAGAGTAACGAGATCTGAGCGGGCGTTTTCCTCGACTGCTCTACAACAAAATAGTCATGCACTTTCATTTTCCTCAAAAATTCCTCTCTCACTTCTTTAGTTACCGCTTTCTTTACCGGCATTGGATTATCTTTAACTCTTCTTAATTCCTCGGGAGCGAAACACCTTCCTGAGCGAGTCAAACCTTGCGCTTCACAAACTTATTCTTTGACTTCTTTCCCCTTGTAAATCACCGTCACCCGTTCATAATTCCAAGGAACAACCTTGTTGTTGATTACTGGAAGCTGAGTTACTGGTTTTATAATAACAGGATCTGCGCGAGCACCCTTCATGACCACAACAGGTTTACTTGCAACCCCTGGCACTACCACTTTAACTTTCTCTGGTTTCACTGCAACAATGCTTGACGACCCTCTCTCGGCTACCACAGCTGGCTTATCATCTACCCCTCTCAATTGGACCACTGATTTCCCACTGATTACTTTTTCCTTTGAGCTGGTTTCGCTAGAACGGATCATCATTACCGTCTGCGAGGGCTTCCTGGGCTCCCCTTCTTTGTGTATCAACTCAATCATGTGTGTCTCCTGGTGAGTTGGTAGTGGATTTTGATTGATATTTGGTGCTTCTGGGGCTTGAACCTCGATCCGATGAGTATCAATAAGCTCTTGCATAACTGTTTTTAGTTTCCAACACTTCTCTGTATCATGCCCAGGGACCCCTGAACAGTACTCACAACTCACTGAGTGGTCAAGATTTCTAGGGGAAGGATTTGGCATTTTAGGCTCAATTGGATTCAACATGCCCAACTGCGTCAATCTGTGGAAAAGACTGGTATATGATTCCCCCAGTGGAGTGAAAGTCTTTTGCTTCTGTGACCTCTCATTCTTGAGGGCTTGATTTGGTCGGAAACCTGTCCCGGGGGAATTTCTGTAGGCCCTGGGCAGATATGTGTTTTTTGGAGCTGGGTATGGATTTTGTGGAGCCGGCATACGCCATTGTGCGTGTGCCAGGGTTTGGGTATAGGATTGTGCATGATGGACGGAAAAATGGGGATCTGACGGTGGGTAGTAGTGCTGTGGAGGGCTATATGAAGTGTGGGGGTAATTTTGGTGGTAGGGTCGTGATTGGCTATAGTAGGGTGATGGGCCTCTAGATCCGAACCAGGCTCCGGACTCAACAGTCGTGACATCTTCTTTCTTCTTTTTCCCAAGTACACCCCCAGTGCCGCTTTGAATGGCCTGGGTGGTTGCCTTGATCGCTGAAAAACTCATGATTTTGTTGGACTTAAGCCTCTCCTCGACCATGCCTCCCATTTTTACAACCTCATTAAAAGACTTGCCAATTGCGGACAGCAAATGACCAAAGTAAGTTGGCTTCAGAGCCTGCAAAAAGTAATCGACCATCTCGCTCTCTTTTATTGGGGGATCTACCCTTGCTGCTTGCTCCCTCCACCGGAAACCATATTCTCTAAAGCTTTCACTGTGCTTCTTTTCCAGTTTGGTTAGGGATAGTCGGTCCGGAATGATCTCAAGATTATATTAAAAGTGACAAGCGAATGCTTGGGCCAAATCGTCCCATGTGTACCACCTGCTATGATCTTGTCTGGTGTACCATTCTAACGCCGATCCACTCAAACTTTGGCTGAAATACACCATCAGTAATTCATCTCTTCCACCTGCTCCCCTCATCCTGCTACAAAAACCTCTCAGATGAGCCACCGGATCACCGTGTCCGTTGTACAAGTCGAATTTGGGCATTTTGAACCCACCGGTAGTTGTACATCTGGGAACAAACACAAGTCTTTGTAAGCTACACTTACCTGACCTCCTAACCTTTTCATATCCCTGAAGGATTGTTCTATGTTTTTCATTTTTCTGAACATCTCTTCCTGTTCAGGATTTCTGGCCGGTTTTTCTGTTTTCCCCGGTAGGTCAGAATGTGGATCATATGGATAGGTTTTGGGCGCTTTGAAAGTAAGCTCCGGGGGATAATACTAGTTGTCCTGAGCTTGGAACATAGGTTCACTCGAGGATTTAAGGAGTGCAGCTGGTGGAGATGCCACAAAGACAGGGGTGACTGGTGGAGGAGGGTATGGAATTGATTTTGGTGGTGGAGCTTGTGGCGTATGAGAAGTAGTGCCATGGTAGTGTTGATAAATGGGAAAACCTGGATCGGTGGTGGGATGATCCTGAGACTGAGCTAATGGTAGGGTAAAAACAGGGTTAGCAGGGTAAGCTGGCGGTGATTGCCCTTTGGACCAGGCCTGGTACATTTCGGCCATCTGTTGCTTAAGCTTGAGCATCTCCTCTTTCATTTTATAGACGTCCAACTCCTCTACCTCAACACTAGTGTCGACATCTGGGATATACATGATTTCCGGTATTGGTCCCTTCGATCTGGTTTGGTAATGATAATGTGCCAGTATCCTCAAAATAAACTAACTGCTTGAATTCTCTGGACAACAACAACTTTGTTAGTTTTAGAGTTTAACACATATGTAATTACACGTTGGGATGCAATGCACCTAGGCAATTAACCATTTTCTATCATGCATTTGCTTCGGTTGCGTGCGTCATTCCGGCCTCTTATAATTGTGCCCCTTCTTTTAAGCTTTCTTTATTCTATCTTTCTTTATTTATTTTTCATTTTCCCCTTTTTATTTTTAGTGGTGGTCGAATCCTATAGAGATTGCCTACGTATCATGTCCCCGCATGAATCAGACCGTGCGTAGTTTTGTCCTATAAGTGCGAAAAGCAAAGAGACAATTTTTGGAAATTTTCGATTTTTCATTAATAAACATTCTATTACAAACCAGATGTTTTTGGAAAGGAAAATAACAGAATCGGAACCAAACCAAGTACGAACTCAATAACTTCTGACAGACTCTGATGCGAAAGGAAAAAAACAGACTCTAATAGACAACAGACTCTAAGGAAAAAGAAAATGCAGATTCGAACTATGAACACATCAAAGTTTTAAATTTAGGTGCCCGCGGGGCGTCATTCGGCCTCGCCGCGGGCTTAGGTGTAAGGCCCTTTTCCAGTTGTTCCAATTCATACATGATTTGCTTCACAAATATCATCGCCACCAAAAAGAAAGTAGTGCGGGTCATGTTTTCACACACCCGGCATTTCCTGGTAATAGCATGAGCAATAGTCAAAATCTTGTCCCTGGTTCGGTCTTTCTCTAGGAGTAGGCATTCTATCTTATCCCTTCAAGCCTTCAAAACCCGAGAATCATGCAGATGTTGTTTCTGTAACTGCTGTATTTCATCTTCCATCGAGGCCATTAGATTATAGCAGTGTTTACTTTCGGTTTCAAAAGCCTTGGCTTGTTTAGCCGCCTTGCTCTCTAGGGTGGTCACCTTCCCTTTTAGACTGGCAATGGTCTTTTCCTAATCTTTCCTTGCCTGCTGTAAGTAATGTGCGTGCTCTTTTGTTCTTTTTGCCCATTGTGCCTGGAGTGGTGCTATGGTATCCTCAGATTGCTTCAAATCATTCCGGCACTCACTTATTTCTTTTTTCAACCCTTTTATTAACCGCTCATCCGATCGACTCCTTTGTTGGTTGTCAGCATCTATCCTCATTTGTCGGATTTGGGCTTTCAGCGCCTCATTTTCTTGGGCCAATTTGTTCTTTTCTCCCTGATCGGCGTCAACTTGCAGACTATTTTCAAATTCCAGGTCTCTAATCTGTTGCTTCAGCTTGCCTATTTCTGCCCTGTAACTCTCTTCTTTAGCCAACCAATCCCACTGTTCTTGTGATGCCTTGACGAAGTCCTGGAGATGGGGTCTTTTGGCCGGTCTCCCAAACTCGATTTCTCTCCTAAACCAAGCAAGGTATCCCGACGAAACTTTACCCTTGGACCGATCACGTACACATGTATTTGCTGTTAAGTATTGACACTCGCTCCAAATTTGTCAGACTGTTGCTTCATGAAATTGTCCGTTGGGCCCGATCTCAACTACTTGGCCACTAAGATCTTCATCTTTCGGAACTATTTGACATCTCCCCAACTGCCTCAAAACTCGATAAGGGGCATAGGGCTGGATACTCCTGAGCCTCATCAAAAGGAAATGGGGTCCAGTGGCTGGCATATATATGATTTCATCCATACGTAGCCATCCAAATGTCCACTCTATTTGGCTTGTAGTGACGGAACGGAGGCGTGCTATCCATTCTGTGACCCCTTCTGGTAAGCTGGTTCCGTCAACCCTCGTAGGAAATTCCTCTATGCACGTTTTCTCCGTCGATCGATAACTCATAAATTGAGGATGATGACATAGGTGTTCGATCATCCACATCTGCAGCAACGCGTTGCACCCCTCAAAAAAGTCTCCCCCGGCTTTGCAGGCTGTGAGAGCGCGGAAGAATTCAACTACTATCATGGGTGCGAGGGTGCTGTTGGCCTGAGTAAGTAAAGTGCTGACAACCCCAGATACCCGTATGTCAATGTTCCCGTCTTTTCTAGGAAACACCAGGAGTCCCAAAAAGGCTACCATGAATGCAAAACACCTATGTTCTTCCCACTTAAGGCGGTTTCCTTTGCTATAGATTTTGTTTTCCGGCTTGTTGAACCCCCCTATGTGGCCATATTTGTTGTATATAAACCACAAAGTACAAAAATCAGCTGCCAAGTCTGGGTTGTGGACCCCCTGCTTATTTTCAAAGAGTCTAGGAACCTGTGTACGGCCACGACCCTTGGAGCAATCAGGTACTGGTGTCTCAGAGGAACCTTGAGACCCCCGATGTATCCAGCTATTTCTTCCAATGTTGGGGTAAGTTCAAAATCCGAGAAGTGGAATACGTTGTGAGCCGGGTCCCAGGATGCGACCAAGGCCTTTATGATATCCCCCCTAGGATTAATCTTCAGCAACCCAGTGAGGCCTTCCAAGTATAGATTGACTGTGTCGCGCCCTGATTCGCCCAAGTCAGCCTACCACATGTGCAACTCCAAAGGGATCTTGTTCACAATTGTTACGTGCAAATTCTGACTTGTGCTCATTCTGCACATTTATTAGGGTGGTTAAGCAAAAATCACGAATCAATTTACTCAAAGATAACATGGACTCTTTTCTCTTTTTTTTTTCATTTAAAATAAAACCCGGTTTTGCCAATACGGTTTTTCAGCACCTCGGGGTCGAAGATTTTAAGGCTGTGTCGGCTAACCGGGGAAAGCCCTAAAAAAATGACCACAGGCGGCTGTTCTTGCAAAAATAGCCTTTCGGTGCCCTTTTAGGGACATTCGGCTATTTCTAGCAAGAATTGCATCACCCTAATTATTTTTAAATAAATTTTTTGTTCTTTTGGCTAATTTCACAAAAAGTGAAGTTGGACCCGATGGGGGTTGCCTACGTATCTCACACTCTGTGGGAATCAAACTGGCGTAGTTCGGGCCGATAAAACAAACTTCTTTTGAAAACGAGACTCCTTTTCATTGGCAAATAAAACTATTTTTTTTCTTTTTTTTTTCATTTTCTCAAAAATTCGGCAGAGTTTCGACACTATTTGAACATTGTTTTTTTTTCAAAACACGCGATTAACTCTCTTTAACCCTCGTACCCCTATCTCTCTTTCCTCAAAATATTCAAAAAGTCGGTCAGCATGCAAGTCCGAAGCAAACAGATGCACAAGTAACAAGTAGGATGGTCTTTTGCCATTTTTGGTACACCTGTCCTAGACAGACCCAACCCTTGTGTTGAGTCTCCAAAGTCAAATGCACGTGATGCAAACAAACGTTCCTACTAGGGATCCGGAATGAAGCTGAGATATTCTAGGTTTATAACCTGGGTATTTGTTCTAGACTGTGTACCCGAGCGGACAACTCGAGTCGAGGAGGGGGCTACGTACCGGGAACCAAAAGGCCATCTAGCTTAGTAACTTATCCGAGCCTCTTTCTTATTTCAAGGTATGACACTAACAGAATAGGGAGTCTCGACTGGCGAGCACATCCCCGATGATGAGAAGAGAAGGGTTTCGTAACAGTTTATATACAGTTCAGATAATATCAAAGTGGTAAAAGCAATATTTTGCACATTTAAACCCAAACATGTAAAAAATCAGATAAAACAAGCCAATTATAACAATTATTTAAAGCTCAAATTCTGAACCCTGAACCAGAGATTCTGGGTTCGTTCCCCATCAGAGTCGCCAGAGCTGTCACACCTCCTTTTTACCTGCGCCCGCAAGGGCGTAAATGAGTTTTTCCATTTAAAGGACAATCGAAACAGGATTTGTTCATTTAATTCAGAGTCGCCACTTGGGAGATTTATGGTATCCCAAGTCACCGGTTGAATCCCGAATCGAGGAAAAGAAATGACTCTGTATTACGGTCCGCGAACCAGAAATCCGGATAAGGAATTCTGTTAACTCGGGAGAAGGTGTTAGGCATTCCCGAGTTCCGTGGTTCTAGCACGGTCGCTCAAATGTCATATTCGGCTTATTTATCTGATTTTAATAATTATGAACCTATGTGCAAATTTTAATCTTAACCAATTTTATTCATTTTTAAAGAAAATTGCAACGTCATTAAAACAAGTTTTGAACCACGTCACATAAATGCACCAGTGGCTTTTGGACATACTTTAACATCGTTGGGATTTGGATTTAGGTCACATAAATGCGCACCCGAGTTTAGGGAGGTAATGTTATTAAAATACGCGCCTACAGAGACTAACGTGTTATTATTTTGGGGAAGGCCGTAAAATTCGCTAAACGGCCCGTCCCGAAATCTAAGTATTTTAATACGAACCTTGAAAGAAGGCCTCGCAAGTTAGGCATTTTATTTGGCGAGACTCATCTCATTTGTTTTAAATGGGTATCCTAAAGCAAGCTATAATTTTCTACTTAACTTATCTCCAATAAAAAATAAAACCTAACTGATTATTATCTTTTAAGAAGTACTAAATCCATACCTGCAAACTCCAAACAGTCTGCGTGAGGGAATCATAATCCAGGCCCAACACTAACTGGACCAATCGCAGACATGGGTCCAGGCCCCAAACGGATATGCATGTCAAACCCAGGCCTAGGCCATTTATTTCGGCCCGGAAACTTACACTTTATGCAAAGGGGCTGTCGAGCCCCAGCTGTCAAATTAATCAATGCTTCAGTTCAATTGTGCACAAGTGTTCTCTGAAAGTTTTAAACCATCAAGTTTAATGAACTAACTCAACTCAATGAACAATTATTCTGATTTTTTTACCGCAGCCCTTATGCTAACCAAAATTACCAACTCGAGTTCATGTGTCTATCAGATTTAGAGTCGTTATTCATGCTAGGAATTAACACGGACAATCATGGAAAAGCTTAACTTGTTGAGGTGATTAGCTACTATACCATGTTATTCGTACAATTAGTCATGTCTAATTTTATACCCGTTTGTGATCCCAGCACCCTAAATATGGAAGCGATAGTAATTGGCTATTACGATCCAGATTCACCTTCACATTAACGTCACAGTTAACTAAATTAACTATAGCAAATCCGAGTAACTCATACAGTCCAGTACTGATTCATGGTCATATAATCAATAATACACAGTCTCTCTAGTTTAATTACAAGACAAGCTTCAGAAATTACTAATGCATATTTGAAATCTATAACTACAAGCTATACTAATAGTGAAATACAGAAGCAAATTCATATGGTAGCAGTGCCTCGTCATTTGATTTCAAAATCGTTCCGATACATTGAATGAAACTTCAAGGCATTAGAGACAACAAGGTACCTGGAAATATAATCGAGTAGAAGGAGGAGTTAGCAACAGAAGAGCAAACAGCAGCAACCAGGAATTCAAACAACAACCATCACAGTTCAAGACCAATTTTTTTACCCAGAATCAACTCGACCATAGCCCAGAACAAGTTGCAAAACCAATATCAACATAAAATATCAAAACGAACAGACTCAATAGAGTTTGAATTAAACCAAAACTTAATCAGTAGACTACTGAACCACTTCAGCAATGAGAATCACTGTCCAGAATTCGACTTACACCTATGAATGCAATGAAACAATATGTTTTTGGTTTTCTGTTCTTAAACTCTCCAGAACTCTAAAAAAAGCTGAATGCCTTAGCTTTTAAAATGCTGTATGAGACTGCCTCTTCAAAGAACTCTCAAAACTCTCTCACTCCCCCCTTTCAGGTCCTCTTTTCTAAGGTCTGCCCTGTATTTTATACCCTAAGACAAACCTCTTTTCCAGCCTGTTTTAACACTTAAATCATTAAGAAATGTGTTTCTTCCATCATATTCCCTGACAGCCACTACTAAGTGTCTAATTTCATTGTTTAATTCAAAGGTGTATGGGCCATGATATATTTTAATCAATTCCTTTTAAGCCTCCACATACCATTATGTTTTGTTTCCCACTAACTATTAAACAAATGTCTATTTAATGGTACATTAGTACTTAGTGGACAGAACACTCAAACTACTCATTTCTTCAAGTTTTCAATTCTCAAATTACCCCCATGGAACCCCTGTGATTACTTCTTCCAGCTATAACTAATTCTTAAGAAAGGAACCTAATCACTTATTAACTAAAGCTGAATTTAAACACAAGTTCAATTCCCTCGGACCCCAAACTTAAACAGAACCACAGTCAGATTCAAACCACTAAACTCACACAACAATTGAACTCTGATCAGAACGACTAGTATTGCAACCAAGATGAAGGGTTTAAGGATTCAGGGAATAGACTAACACAATTCTACACTAAACCTAAATACGAGCAGATGAAACTGTAAACGCATTTGAATGAACAACTAAATTCATATGCCAAGTCACGTCACAGAGTAGGGGACCAAACGTCACATAAAAATGAAACAATTTGGCGTAAAGCAAACGACTTGACCAGAACTACTGAACTACAATTAAACCAAATTAATCGACGAAACTATTTAACCATATGTTAATCAACAGAAGAAAACTGTACCAAGAAAAAGGTTCAAAACAGGAGGAAGAACTACTTAACATAAATGACGAACTAATCAGTCAGAAATAAAACAACAACAAAAGAAAAAGGAAAACAAAAGAAATACCTCGAAATTTTAGACCAAACCCAATCCGTTTCAGTTTGAACTTCATATTGAAACTTTGAAGCCAAAACGGACCTTAATCGAGTGTTCTCGACTGAGAACACTCGACTAAAGTCGGTCAAAACCTCAAATTTTTAACTCCATACACAGTCTGATGTTTGGTTCTTTTAGGGTTTGCCTTTGATTTGAAATTCGAAAGGCTCTAACAAGATTCGGATAGAATTGGGGTGGGATTTGGGACGAGGGTAGCTAGGTGGTTCAATGGTGTAACTTTGGGACTAGTTGGGTAGATTTAGGGTTTTGCTCGAATCTTCGATTGAAGATTCGAAATAAACCGGGATGATTCGAGGTAAAAGGGGAAGGGATTTGTGTTGAGGGTGGTTAGAAGGTTCAGGAGTGTGAATTTGAGGGTCATCGGTCTTCAGGCTACCGAGTTTTCAGGCGAAGGGAACGAGGGCGGCTAGGGTTTGGTGGGTCGTTTGGTTCGTCTATGAAAGAGACGACCGGGGGGTATGGCTTAAGGGGCGTGGGGTGAGGTTTTTAGGAATATATCGTAGGGTGGGGATTTGATCTTGGCCGTTGGATCATTCATGATCAACGGCCTTGATCACTTCACTAAGGAGGAACGACGTCGTTTGGTTTCAACTGGGGATTGGGTCGATCCGGGGACAAGGGGGTCGGGTAATGAAAATGTCTATGGTCCATTGGATCAAATTAAATCGACGGCCCTAATCAAAGTATGTCCAAACAACGTCGTTTGAAGGTAGGGGCGGACCGGGTGGGGAACGGGTTTTGGGCTGATTTGGGGCGGGTATTGGGTGTATTGGGCCTGGATATGGGGGTGACATTGGGCCTAAACTTTTCCTTTTTAAAACTGGCCCAGTCCAATTTTTATTCTTCTTCTCTTGTTTCTTCTTTTTCCTTTTATTTTCTTTTAATTCCTAGTTACCAAAATTCTAAAATAAATTGTAAAGCCAAAATTAACTTAGAAAAATACTAATTAACCCTCAATGATAATTATCACACACAATTAAATACCAACTAAAATAAAATCACACAATGGGAGATTAAATGCTAAAAAATGCCAAGTACATATTTTTGTGATTTTCATTCTCGCAAATCTAAATATTGTTTAATTAATTCCTAATTGTAAAATTAAATCCTAAATGCACATGCAACACATATTTTATATTTTTTCTTAATTAAAGTAAAAATAAACATGCACAGACAAATACAAATAAATCACAAGTAACACAAAACTATTTTATTTTGAATTTTTGGGAGTAGTTCTTGTAGGGCAAAAATCACGTGCTCACACCATGTTTCTATGCTCCAGAAGTATTATGGTAATCCATCTCATGTTTTAGACTTCAGCACAGTCCAATTGGATAAGGATTTGACTTATATTAAGAATCTAGTGGCTATCTTGGATAGACAGGTCCAGAAGTTAAGATTAAAGAACATTGCTTCGGTGAAAGTTCAATGGAGGGGTCATCCGGTCAATGAGGAAACCTGGGAGACCGAGAACAACATGCAGATTCGTTATCCTCATCTATTCATCACTTCAAGTATGTCCTTAAGCACGTTCGAGGACGAGTGTTTGTTTTAAGAGGGGAATAATGTATCGACCCGACCGGTCATTTTGTGTAATTGGACCCCGTTTCCCCTTTTGATGCTCCACACATGTGTGTTTATAGTTTTATGACTTAAGCGGTTGATTGGTTTCATTCTGGGAAGATTTCGAGTTGATTTTGACCCTTTGGTTCTTGACTTAGAAGCTTAAGCTAGAAACATTGACCAAACTTTGACTTTATTGAAAACGACCTTGGAACGGTGATTTGATGGCCCCGATAGCTTAGTATCATGATTTTGTACTTGGGCGTATGCACGAAATCGAATTCGGAAGTCCTTGGTTGACTTGCATTGTTTTGTTAAAAATTGGCAATTTAAGTTTAAGAAGTTTGAGCGTAGGTTGACTTTTGGCTATCGGGATCGTAATTTGATTTTGGGACTTGGCATAGGTCCATTATGCTATTTAGAACTTGTCTACAAAATTTGGTATCATTTGGAGTTGATTTGATAGGATCCGGACGCTTAGTTGTAATTCTAGAAGTTTTTGAAATTTACTTTGAAATTCATGCGTTTTGGTGTATGATTCGTAGTTTTAGATGTTATTTTTGTGTTTTGATCATGTGAACGAGTTCGTATTATATGTTTAGACTTATGTGGATATTTGGTTTGGAGCTCCGATGGCTAGAACGAGTTTCGAACATGTTTCGAAATGTTGTAGACTGAAAACAGGAATCTGGTGTGATAATGCCTCTGGTGTCGCATTTGCGAACACCAAGTTCGCAATTGCGACCTTAGAAGGGGGTCTTAGTTACCTCAATTGCGATACATGTGTCGCAATTGCGAAGTAGTTCAGGAAATTCCCTACTTTGTATTTGCGACAAAAGTGTCGCATTTGCAAGGAGGACAGGCTTCGCGGCTTCGCAAGTGCGAAGCCAATGTTGCATTTGCGACTTCCTCTTAGGCTGTCAGTAGCTGCATCAGCAAGGATTCCTTCGCAATTGCGAGGGTTCGCAATTGCGACAACTGAACCTGATCAAAAGGGCTGGGAGTCGGGATTTTTCAACATATTCTCTCATTTTAGAACCCTAGACTCGATGGGGGGGGGGGTTTATCTACAAATATAGGGCAAGTGATTCTAATTAATTTTCAACTATATTTCATGAATATATCTTAGATGTAATATTAACTTTATGTGAATCAAAGAAGAAAAATTGGAGAATTTTGTCAAGTTTTCAAAAAATAAGAATTTGAGTTTTGAGAGTTGATTTAGATTCGGATTTTTAAACTAATCACATATATGGACCCTTAGGGTTATGGGTATTCGGAATCTACCTTTGGACCCGGGTTTTGATCGGGTGAGTTTGGGGTTGACTTTTGTTGACTTTTTGGGAAAAGAGTAAAGATCATAGCTTTATCTATTCTAATTGTCTTCCCTTGCATTGTTTGATGATATTAAATCAATTTTGGTTAGATTTGAGCAGCGTGGAGACGAATTTTAGGGGAAAAACTATTTTCGAGGGTTGAGTTGGCCTAGTTGAGGTAAGTATCTTGCCTAACTTTATGTAAGGGAACTATCTCTTAGGACTTGGGATTGATTGTGCTAATTGTGTTATGTAAAAGCCGTGTACGCAAGGTGACGAGTGAGTACAAAAGTTATATGTGGTATTTGACCAGTTTAGGTTATTTAAACTCTTTCCATGCCTTTAATTGAATTGTCATATCATGTTGTTTATCATTGTTTATCTACCCATACATGGGTTAGTCTACCTTTACATGCGTTATTTGACTTTGTTAACACTTGTTCTACCTCTTACTTGTTGCTTTGCTCTTATATGCCTAGTTGAAGTTATTACCTTCCTTATTGCCTTGTTAGATCCTTAATTGTTGATTTACTTGTAATTGAAGTTGTTATTTCATGAAATATTTTCTTGTTGAGTTATTTGTGTTGAAGTTTTGAAAGTCGTTATCACATTGAGGTGAAGTTGTTAATTTTTGAGATATCTCCCTTGTTGAGCAATTCACATTCATTGTTATTGTTGATATTCTTATACCTATTATGGTTGAGCCATGGGTTATTATTGTGGAAATATTAATATTGTTGATTCCTGAAAAGTTGTGATATATAGGCACTTGTGGTGCGAGTTGTTATTGTGTTGTGATATTGATGCGTATGTGGTAGTATAAGGATAGTGTTTAATATGCATGCGGAATTATAAGGTGAGATTTATGTGCGTGTTGCTAGTAAGGGAACTACTTGAAGCCACACAACGTCATAAGGTAAGCTGAAGTGCGTGTAGCTATTTTGAGAAAAATATTTTCAAAACTATCTAAATGCAAACTCACGCGGCGGTATAAGGAAAGATTGTAATTGAAATTGAGAAATATGAATACGAGGAAATACCTCGATTGTGATTCTTGTTGTGCATCTCATGTTGAAAAGAGTTATTGGTGGAACAGTTCTTGTTGCTTTTATTCTTCCTTATCAGTTTTGTCCGTATTTGACTATTGTGGTTCTCTTTATTTACTTCCTTCTTGTAATATCTATGCTTACATTTCTGTCATTAGTCTACGTTATTAACTTGTTTCGTTACCATTTATTTCTCCGCTTTCCATTATATCTCGTATTATATTTTTATTTTGTTTATTATGTTCTAGTAGGTGTCTTGACTTGGCCTCATCACTACTCTATCGAGGTTAGACTTGATACTTACTGGGTACCGTTGTGGTATACTCATGCTACTCTTCTGCACATCTTTTTGTGCAGATCCAGGTACGTTTCCCATGTTGGACGTTAGTGATTGATTGTAGCTATTTTCTAGAGACTCCAAGGTATACCTGCTCGGTGTCGATAGGCCTCAGAGTCACCTTCCCTTATCTTCTCATTTTGTTGTATTTCTTATTTAGGCAGTGTTGTAGTAGACATTGTAGATTATTCTGTAGAGCTTATGACTCGGTGCCACTAGTTTTGGGAGAAGTGTTGTTGAGATTCTATTTTGGAAGATTATATGAATTTTATCAGTTTTACTAAAGTATTCCTGTTTGATTATTTCTGTTAAGTTATTATTAAATATTAGGCTTACTTAATCTTAGAAACTAGGGGTCATCACGACATTCTAAGGAGGGAAATTGGGGTCGTGACAATTTTGGAGGCAAGTCAAGAATAAATTTGAAGAAGTGAGGTCAATTTAGCAGTGGCTTGGATCACTATGGTAAGGGAAATGATCGGTTCTTTCAGTATGATAAGTCTATATAGGTTTTCGTGGCTATGATTGTGGGTTTAGCAGTCTGCGTGACTCGATTGATTTAGAAGAATCAATTTTAATGGTTTTGTTATGTGCAAACGGGTCCCTAAGAGTTATAACGGTTTCGACCACGACTTGAGATTTGTGTCTTCTGCAGTTATGGGAAGTCGACTGCGTGTTGCGAGTTTTCTCCCAAAATAAGTTAAGGGAAAGGAGTTTCTAACCAATGAAGTGTTCATTCTACTAGTGTTTAAGGAGTTATGATAAAATTCTTGTACTCTCGCGTAATAGCATGATAGGTGCAGTGAGCGGTGTGGAATTGGGATTGAAGGGTTAAGGATGCAGTTCAGTTTTGACGAGGATGTCACGAGTTCGAATGAGTGGGGGAGATTTCATGTGTTCATAGTATACTGATGCTAGTTTAGTATCGCCTGAGTATGATGTGTTCTATGGAGTAATTAAACATAAAAAAGCTACATCAAAATAGGCACAGAGAATCATTCATAGATACGAAGGTGAGGAGAATCAGCCAATCCCAAATGAAGCGAAATTTGCCAAGACTATTCAATCTGTTACAAGTAAAAAATATAACAGACAAAAAGTGTAATTAATAACTGTAGCGAGTAGGAATTGAATGAGATAAACAGTTATGAATAGGAGGGATTGCTATTTAAACCCTCATTCATTACATTGTATCATATCTGAAATCTTACTTACTATTCTCGTAATCATAGCATCTTATTTTTTGGCAATTCAATATCTTAGTGATACAAAAAAAGAGTTATTTTCACCAATAAGAATTTTCTTTCCTTTTATATTATTATTTCGCTCATTTGTTTATTTGATTCCATATTATTCTTATTTGGAAAAGTAAATCAAATTAATTGCTAGTGCCATAACATATAAATTTAATCGTTTTCACCTTTAATTTTTTTTAGGTTAAACAGAATTGTGGGCTTCTTTTTTTCTTTTAGCTTTATTTCATATAGAAATGGCAAAAGATTGAATCATAGTGGATTATCAACTATGATAACAAACTATGTACTTCTATTTTTTCATTATCTTCTTCATTCAGCTGTGTATCTTCTGTTAGTTACTTTTTGACAGAAACTACTAAGTGATCTTTCCAGTTTGCACCAGTTTAATAGTTCCTTTTTCTTTCGGCATGTCTGGATTAGACTCAATACCATATATAAGCTCCTTATATCCAAACACATTGTCACACATCACTCCCCAAGATACAAGGCATATGAATGAAAGCAAGTGTATGTGTAATGTGCATGTTATGTTAGAATGCATAAGTTTGTTATCTATTATAGCAAAAAATGTTTGTCTAATTGGCCCTTGTCTAAATGGATCCGTAAGTGTAATAACCCAAAAATCTTGGGCCTTCAAATTGAACTGTTTAACTTACTGTTGGACCCAATGTTTTGGACTTAGATGAGGCACAAATTCCATAGAAGGGTTCTTGTACTTTAGTGCAATGACCCAACCAGTCATTTTGAGCTTTAGCACTTTGTTCGGAGGTTTGAGACCTTGAGTAGCGTCATATTATGTATTATGACTTGCGTATATGGTTGGTTTCGATTTTCGAGAGGTTCGGAGTTGATTTGGCAGAGTAATTCTCAATTCGAAAGCTTTAACTTGGAAGAGTTAACCAAGGTTTGACTTTTGAGTAAATGACCTCAGATTCATGTTTAATAATTCCAATTTGATTTGGATCTAGATGTTTCTAATTTGATTTGGCTCCAATTGTCAAAAGTTGGAAATTTGAAGGTTTGTAAAGTTCATAAGTTTGATGGGGAGTTGGCTTCGAGGCTATCAGGGTCAGATTATTGTTCCGAAAACTGAAATAGGTCCATGTCTCCACGTAGATGGGAGTGTTATGGTGGGTATGAAAGTGGTCATTTGTGGAGTTTTAGAGTTCTGGGATGAGTAGCGGAGTGTTATTTGGGGTATGACAAGTATTGCATTGGGTCTTTGGTGGAACAATGTAGGGAGCAGGATGATTCTATTGCTTTGGGATGTTTTGAGGTGGTGTAGGGTTTTGAGTATTGGGAAAGGTGATATCCGGGGTGCTGAGGGAAAATGACAAGCTTGCCAGATTCCGAACCTGATCGAGTTCTTCCTGGAATTTCAACAATTTCTGTTCAAGTTGGGATACATTTTCCTTAGGAAACTGAGTACCATGACCATTGGTGGCCTCTACCCGTTCAGTTGCATTCTCCTTTCTGACGTTGTTCAAATCTTCCATCTTCTCTTTGTTCTTGTTTGTGACAGGACTAAGATGAGGAGTGGGTGGAGGGCCCTTGGATCTCGTGGAATAGGATGATATTGCCAGAGTGCACGAACTAACCTTTGGGGAGGGAAATAATAAAATAAAGAGTAAAAACAAAAAGGTAACAACTTAGTGAGGATCATAATAAGGGTTGCAATATTTAAACACATAGTGCAAAATATAAGACGTGTCCTAATTTGGGAACCTCTTTGTGCCCGAGGTAGGCCTAGCGACAAGTTGATTTGGAGAACTTAGGATGCTAAATGCCTCATTTCATTGGTAAAAAATAGACGAATCCCAAATTGACACTAAATAAAAAGGAAATGAAAATCACTAATGGCCATTGGCCTTATTACATTTGATAAAGCGGAAAGAGAAAACTCCTATCTACTTGGTCCCAGAAGGACCTTCCCCAGATTCGGCATCTTTGGCTCCGTCGAAAAGCTTCCCCAACTCGCGAAGTCCCAGAAATAGGTAGGCTCTGGCTAGATGTCCGCCTTCGTTTCCTTCAGCATTTTGGCAGTCTTCGACCCTCTTGAGAAACTTCCTTTCCAACTCTACTATGCCTCGCTCCAAGTATCCAGTCGTTTGTTGGCACTGACAACCATGTCCTTCCATTCCTCAATTAACTTTTGGTTGGACTCTTGTATCTCGCGATGTTTGCTTTCGTACTCCCGGATCCTTTTGCGCAGTTGGTTGTATTTGACCTGTGCCTCACCCTTTCATCTATAATCCTGTGACCTCGAACAAACCCAAACTGGCCCAGACCATCATGATTATTCTCCAACCAGCCTGAATAGTAGGGAGTACAACCATCGTGGTATCTGTCTGGCTCGATGGTATCCCTCCCCATGACGATCTTCCAGTGCCACATATACTGAGCTTGACACTTTTAAGGACTATCATCATCCTGGAAGTCATCCCAGAAATGACTCATCTTGTCGACCCTGGGTACAACCTGCTTCCTACCAGCTTGCCTCATAACTCGGAGAGGGACGTAAGGGTATGTTCCCCTCAGACCGATCAATATCAGGAAAGGTGCACTCTGGATCGGCCGATGAATTCTTCGATCGGAAACCACTCAAACATCCATTGTACCTGGTCCTCAGTCAGACTTTCAAAGAGATCGACCCATTCTTTAGCATTCTCTGGCTGAGCGAACATACTGGGCATGTAATTCATTCACTTCGGATGATGGAAAACGATGTAATCATCCCAGCCCCTTCGCTGAATCTCTTGTCGGTATTCACCCTTTTGGAGATGCTCCATAAGCCAGAGTTGGAGTAATAAATTGCAGCCTTCAAAGTGTTTTGCTCCTCGCTGACACTTCTCTAAGGCTCGATATATATCGACAATGATAATGGGCACAATGCTGAATGGTTGCCCATCAATTCCTTCCATTAATGTCTTAGTCACCATAGCCAGCCTGGTATGGATTCTTGCTTTCTTCATCGGAAACACAATCAATCCCGGGAAACAAAGCACGAATACAAAGATCCTTCGATGAATGTGCCCTAATGATGTGATGGCAAACTCGTCAGGATAGGTACGGTAGGATTTGCTATGACCGTACCTTTCATACAAATAGTCAAAAGGGATGTAGGATTCTTTCAGACATGTCAATTATGGATTATTCTTTAAACCTACCATTTTGAGGAAACCCCTACCTTTACGATTCTCGGGAATCAGCAGGCCCGGAGTTTCCCATACTAATCCAGCCAATCCTCATATCTCCTCTAGCAAGGGTGTCATTTCAATATCCCCAAACCGGAGTATAGCCCTTTCACAATCCCAGAACAAAGTAGTAGCTTCTATGATCTTGTTGTTAGGTTGGATTTCCAGGAGGGAAGGTAAGTTCCCCAAATATTTTCGGACAAGGGTTTGATTACTAGAGTGAAGATCTTTCCACCAGCTTACCAGTCTTGGGTGGATGTTGGTGACAATGTCGAATCTAGGGACTTTGTGCCTCATATTTCTACAAGACAAATAAGGTTAGGCCCTTACCCCCACCAGACTCGACTATTTAATACCAACAATTAGCATGAAGGTGATGTCCGTTTGGGTTTAGGAAAACCCAGTGGACTTCGGACAAGGCTATCTTAAAGGATCATTATGTGGACAACATAACTGACTTGGCTAGGTTTGACCAATGGGTGATAATAAAGGATTTGCGCAACCACTCATTATAAGCATTGCTATGGTATTTGTTTGGCACGAGTGGAGTATGATGTTGAGCATGGTTATGCAATAATTGAAAGCATGTTGACATGTATTTGCACATTAAGAAAGCAGTAAATACAGTAGTTTCATAATTTAAAGCAGTAGTAAAGGAAAGAAACAAAGAAGACAAGTCAATTTTGCAGTGGAAAAGGAAATTGAATGCTTAAAGGAATTAAACAAGTAATTGCACATAAAGGAGGGTACAATTCACAATAACAATCTGAAGTGGTAAAAGCCTAAATATCCCCAGTAGAGTCGCCATGCTGTCGCGCCCCCTTTTTCCCTCTTATGCAATTGGGAGATCGGGTTTATGACATTTTTGGGTGTAGGACAACTCGTTCTTTTTGGGAACTAGATTTTGCATTTGAAGAGTCGCCACCAAATGATTTATGGTGCATTAGGACACCTATAAGGGTTCACTTCTAAGTTTGTTTGATAACCAGAGATAGGGTAAGAGCTTGAAATTATCCCAAGGGGAAGGTGTTAGGCACCCCTCAGGATCCACTACTGTGGTTCCCGGCCAGATAGCTTTGTAAATTTGGTCAATTTAGCAAATAGACAAGTATAGGCTCAAATAGTAGGTGTTTTAAATTTAAACACATAAGAGTTTGAAAGAACAATTAAAAGAAAAGTTTTGAAAAGAAATTTGCAAATAAAAGGGGAAGAGGGTCCTAGATTTATATTTAATATGGATCACATCAATGCGATATCCGGTATGACACTCCTCAAAAGAGGGGATACACGTGGTATTAACGCACCGGTCATCATATCCATATCTACCCTTCCCACCCCGTCAAGGTATTAAAGCGCAGATTGGTCTCATTCTCTATTGCATGCTATTACCCGTCCCATTCCTATCAGTCCCGGAGGAACTTAGGACTACTATTCCTAAAGGGGAGGGATATTAGGCTGACTTGGATTTCAAAAGGTAAAAATCTAAGGCGACATACAAAACACATAATACTGCACGTTAGGGGAAACATGTAAACAAATAAAAGGCTCATGTATACCTCCTCAAACAAACACATAAATAGCATGGCTTGAACATACATTTAGGGTCTGAAATTTAAAATAATAAGGCAAAAGGGGAGTTCCAATTGTTGAGGCAGACCAATTTATTACATAACTCAGATAAGAAGTCCGAATCAGGCCTGCCTGCTGGTTGCAATAATTACTACTTAACAGAGACCGATTTCATTTTTTTTGTTATTATCATCTAAGGCTTGCCTAAGTGTTTGGGTGAGGACATAGACATGATACTAGTTGAACGTGTAATGAAGCAGGCAAAATTTACTCACAATTCCTATATGCATGATTTCTATAAAAGGTACTGATTTTAAACTACTGGACATGAAGCCAGATTATAAGCAGTCAGATCCTAAGAACATGGTGTCTAAACGTGGTAATGCAGAATTTAAGAAAAAGTCCTATAGATAGGTTCTCTAGATGCAGATTTAAGTATGCAGAATTTAAATCCTATAGGAAAATTTTCTAGATGTAATATATGCAGAATTTTAGTGAAAACGGATCTTATAGACATGGTATCTACATGCAAAGTTAAACATGCATAATTTAAAATAACAGATCTTATAGGCATGATTTTAAATGCATAGTTAAACATGCAGAATTTAAAGCAACGGATCTTATAGGCATGATTTCAACCCTTAAGCATGCATAATTACCCACCCCTTTTCACTAGCCAACCCCAGTGTTTATTACAAATTATTACAAACTGAATAATGAATTACATCAAGGAAGTATAAAAGAAAAGTTACAACCAGAGGAAGCCTGATTCTTGACTTCCTCTCTGAGTTATGGAATAAACCACCTCAAATGCCATTGTTTCAAAGCCTTTCTCAGACTTGAGTGTGTCAAAGTTCCCTAAGGGTCTCGAGGGGACCCCGGACAGTGCTCCCACCCAAGTTGCATAACCAGATAGAGATGGGTGCAGTGTGGAAGGGCCAGCCCTCATGTGTCCAAGTTCAGAGGAAGCTCATGGGTCCCAAGGCAAGGCCCACATAAGAGGGGCAGAATTTAAGTCTAAGAATATGGTGGAAGTGCAGGAGTAGAGATTTAAAATTGAGTGGAGAATGGAGAGGGGAGAGGGGTAGTTTGGAAAACAGTAGTAGTAAAAGCTAAAATTATACAGCATTAGTAATAGCACAAAGGGGGCAGGGGTTTTGGAATACATTGCAGGTGGCTTATGACCCTAAGAGGGGTCAAAATCTGGACATGCCCAGCATAAGTGATGCTGGTATGCCCATAAACCAGCCAGAGGATACACACATAAAGAGGATATAAAGTATGTGATCAGGGAGGGTCAGGTTTAGGTCATGCATAATAATGTCTAATGCTGGCATGCCCTCAAACCAACCAACGAATACAAACACATAGGGGATATGGGGGGTTTGGGGTTCATAAGTGACTGATAGAGTTCATACATAGGAGAAACATGAATTCAGAAAAGGAAGGGGGCATATTACAACATGCTTACAATGCAACTTGATTAACACACAAACAGAAATAGGCAAGAGTGAGGGAAATAGCAAAGAAGACATGTTGTTGTTGATGCTGGAAAGTTAATTAGGACATACCAGTAAAGAAGCAAATGCAGAAAGAAAAGTGAGCAAGTTCCCACAACCTAGCCTTGGCTTTCAGCCGGCTAGAATGTAGCAACACAAGCAGTAACAGAGAAAAAGAGAGAGAGAGTTTGAGTGGAGTGTGTGTTCTGAACTCAAGTCATTCGTGTCTGTTTCAAAGAAGAGAAAGTGCAGGGTATTTGTAGCTTCTGAAAACGAGTGAGAAATAAGGTAACAAGTAAAGTTTTAATACAAATATAGAAACAATCAACAGTCAGAATCAATTACATAAGTGACTCCCTTTAATTAAGGAGTCATTGTTTAACGGGTAATGAAAGATTCAAAATAAGGAAAGAAGATCAATTTAGAGACAAACTGATTATTGTCATAAAAGGAGTAGTAAAAGCATTGAGTAAGTAATCAAGTCTAAGTACATAAATATGCTTATTTTGGGAAAAGATTCAGTAAGGCAAAATAGGAAAATGAATCAATTAACTTTAACAGGCGAGTGAAAATAGAGTTCATAAAAGAAAGTTTTTGAAATCAGTCACACGATTGAGATAAATCAAAGAAGAAACATGCTTCTGCACTTCACTATATAAACAGAGTGAACAGAGACATCAGACATGCGAGGCCAAGCACATTGGCAAAAGAAACAACATACAACAACGGCAAAAATAGGCATAAGATTCAGTAGATAGTCAGGGCTCACACATATAGCCTAAGTGAAGAAAAGAGTTAAACAAGTAGAGGTCTCACAGTAACAGGTGAGGAAACCTTTCGAAAAGTTAGGGTTTCAAGTCGAGTTTAAAAGATAGTAAAACTCGGAGTCAGATAAGTCACATAGAGAAAAGTAAGTCTAAAACAAAAGCTTTCAGTCGAGTCAAGTACTCAAACAAACAATTTCAGCCCCAAACACCTATGGCTTTTCAACAACAATCGAGTTTTAAAATGGTAACACAATTAAATCAAACAAGAACGAGGAACTTAATTAAACAAATATACATTTAAACAAACAGCTTCAGGATTCGAATGAGACCCAAAAGAAATTAGGGTTTTCAACATGCTGACTCAAGTAGAAGGAAAGCATAACAAACAGTTCGAGTCATAAAACAACATTGAGAATCAGAGAAAAGATTTTTGAAATAACTTAAAGGAAAACCCTAATCAGAACAATGAAGAGTCGTTTTGAAAACAACGTTGAAGAACCTTTAAGAAAAAATGCTTAAAAGTTCATGGTAAGCACAAATCTAAGGTAGATCTGAAAGATATCGAAAGATATTAGAGATTAGGGTTTCAGAAAACCCAAAAGAAAACGAGAAAGATCTCGAAAGTTAACGTTCTAACCAGAAAATGCCAAGGACCCGCCTTGAAAGGTCATGAATATCCAGGAAAGGTCGTGGATGGTCAGAGAAAGGTCAGGGATGACCAGAGAAGGGTAATCGAGCAAAGACTGGACCAAATCCCTTCAGAGTCTGGTCATGAGACCACAAAACCAAACACATAGAAGCCTTGGAAGGCTGGTATAGGCCTTCGATGACCTCGGAAGGCCATGGATTAGGGTGGCGGCGACTAGGGTTTGAGGGTGTTGTAGAGAGGATTTGGGAGAGGAGGGATTCAGAGGCGGCGTATGGTAACAAATGAAAGGGTTTGGGGGGTAGTTCAGAATTAATTAAGGCAAGGGTGATTATTGGCCGTTGATCTGAATGATCAACGACCCGGATTAAAACGGGTAAGTGGGTGGTTTAATGAAACTGGGTTTGGGTCGGTTTAAATTGAAATTGGGTCGGGGTTCAATTGAGGTAGAATTAGGCTACAATTGAAATGAAATTTGGCTAGATTTTAAATAGCCATTTTTTCCAATTTAATTTATAAAAAATAGTAAATTAAATTCTGGAAATAAATTGAAAGTACTAAAATGATTTGTAAGACATAATTATCAATCTAAAAATATTAGACTTAATTTTTATAAATATAAATGCAATTAAATCTTAAAAGGGGCTAATATTGCAATTATATGCAATTTAGCTTTAAAAATACTAAATAAATTTGTAAAAATATGCAAAAAAATATATTATCTATATTTTAGTGTAAATATGAGAATCCAATAAATGAATCACCAAAATGATAATTTGGGAATTATTATTGGATTTTTATGAATAAAATAAGGGGAATAAATTGATTTAAAAACCTTTAAAAATTAAGAAAAAATAATAAAACATTTAGGCATACTTATACATGCATACATATGCTATTTTGAAGGTATTTGGAGTTGTGTGCAAAGTTTGGATTCATTCTGGATTGGTTAGGCTTGAATCAGACACTTAGTTTGAAGTTGTAAGCTTATGAACTTAAGAGATTTATCTTGACTGACAATTCTTAGTTTTGATGGTAATTACGGTGTTTGAATATATTAAATGATAATTTGGATAGAATATAGTAAATGAATAGGATGGGGACTTTGTGTGCTGCGGATCGTAACATGGAATGCAACTCACCACAAAGTTTCCTCAATAGCTGCGCCTACGCGCCTGTGTGACCATCAAATGTACCAGTCTCAGTACATGCACAATTAGTGAAGAGGTGTAGTATGAGCATGCAAATCAACGTGTACCCAGTAAGTATCTAGACTAACCTCGAAGAAATAGTGACGAGGGATCAACATCAATACTTACTAGTGGTCCAATAATAATGTACGTAAAAGTAGACAGGTATGCAGCATAGCAAGTAAAAACGATGAAACAGATATAGGTGCATAACACGCTCCTCAACAGAAGAATAATTACGAAGTTCTCAAATACCAGATACTGCTTTGAATGGAACACATAATTATCAATATCAAATAAAATGTCAAATCTCGAGTCAAGAAGCCTCATATATACGCTAACTCCTGATCGAATATAACGCACAAGTCTGACGAGGCGAATGACCTAATCCCATAAGAGTGTTTCATAGAACTACCGAGACGAACGGCCTGATCCCATAAGAGTGTGTTACATGATACTACCGAGGAAAATGGCCCAATCTCATAAGAGTGTGTTACATGATATTGCCGAGCTGAATAGTCCGATCCCAAAGTGTGTTATGTGATACTGCTGAGACGAATGACCCGATCCCATTAAAGTATTGCTGAGGCGTTCAACTCGATTTTGTAAGAATGTGAAACTTTGACGGGTCGTTGGCCCAACTCACGAATATATGGGTGAGTTATGAAATTCAAGACAAATTTGGGACAAATACATACATCGAGGGAGAAATTCATAAAAGGAAGTATAATTTCCGCGACTAATCAGGTAGCGAGTCAAGTATCTAAAATAGCAAGGTTCGATACTCTATGTAAGTCTAGTTCCTTGCTAAAGTAATAACTAAAGCATTTAATCAGGCAAGAATAACTCACATAATACAATTAAAATATGGTGTGAGTCTAAGTCTACTCGAACATAAACAAGAATCTAGCATACACACGGACACTCGTAACCTCATACGTGTGTAGCTCCCATAACACGTAGCACATAACAAATACGACACCTACAGGGTAAATTTCCTCTTACAAGGTTAGACAAGAGACTTACCTTGCTCCAAGATCCGATAACCGGCTCCAACGCCTCTCTAACACCTCGAACCCATACCAAACGATCCGAAACTAGTCACAAAAAGTGCAAACCAATCAAAATATATTCAAAGACTCGTAATTTAACAATTAGAAACCATCCCCAACTCCACACGAAAATTCAACAAAGTCAACCCCCGGGCCCACACACCCAGATTTCAAAAATCTTCGAAGATAAATATTACCAATAGCACCATGAACTCCAATATATGATTTATTCTTAATTTCACGGTCAAAACTCAAAAATACCATTTTTAGGTTTCCTTCAAAAATCTCAAAATTTTTACTAATTTCCATGTCTAAATTCATACATAATCCATGTATTTACCTCACAACAAGTGGGAATCACTTAACTTATGATAGATGATAAAAATGACTCCTCCAAATCGCCCAAAATTGCCTTCGAAAGAGACAAATGAGCAAATTCTTGATTTATTAACTTATATTATGTCCAAGTCCTTCCTCTTAGCGATCACAGAAATACAATCGCGATTGCGAAGGCCAACACTGCCACCGCTGGAATCTCCTTTTATGGGATCATGAGGGATCTCACGCGATCACGAACAATAGCAACCCAGACCTACGCGAACAGAGCTGAGTCCCACGAATGCAAGCTGAGTCCCATGAATGCAAAGGCCGAAATCCAGCCCCTAGAACTCAAAGGTACGCAATTGCGAATGCTCACACGCAATCGCGAAGCTCAAGCTTCCACCCCACCCCAACCCCGCTACACAATGCGTTCACGACCCTCACCACGCGAACGCATTCACGACCCTTATTGAAACACACCCGAGGTCCCCTGGACCCCGTCCAATCATACCAACTAGTCCTCATACCTTATCCAAAGGCTCGAAACGCCACGAATAACATCAAAATCACGAATTGGTGATCAAAATCCTCCTTTTAACTTTCAAACCTTCGAACTTCGCCGAACGCGTCCGAATCACACTTAGACATTCCGGATCATGACCAAAATTTACATACAAGTTTCAATAAACAAAAATGAACCTACCCAAGGTTCCGGAACACCACCCGGAATCCGATAACACTAAAGGCCACTCCAAGTCAAACATAGTAAATTCAAAAACCTTCAAAATGCTGGCTTTCGATAATAAGCGCTGAATTACTCCCCTACCATCCGATACTCAACCCCAGACATACGCCCAAGTTCGAAATCACCTTATGAATCTATATGAACCTTCAGACTCCGATTCCGAGGTCTTTACACAGAAGTCAAACCTTGGTCAATTCTTCCAACTTAAAGCTTCTGAATTGAGAATTATTTATCCAAATCAACTCCGAACTTCTCGAAAATCAACACCAACTACACGTGCAAGTCATAATACATAAAGTGAAGCTACTCCAGGTCCCAAACTGCCGAACAACATGCTAGAGCTCAAAGTGATCGGCCGAATCATTACATTCTCTCCACTTAAACACACGTTCGTCCTCGAACGTGCCAAGAACCATTCTAAAGTTTCCAAAATCACTATATAACTCCTCATGCACCTACCCGTGACACCACAATCCATATGAGCACATTAGGTCAACCCAAGCTGAAGATCATTCCTGCTACCTTAGTCTACGAGCCTTTGAACCAAACTCCAACATCCGGAATTTCCTATAAGGTCCGATTCCAGCGTACATACACTGTATCAATCTCTGCAAGTTGTACCAAAACATACATATACACACAAGTCACAATCAGACCATGTACCACATTGCTTATATGCCCATAGTAATATCTTCCAACCACAATAGCTGCAAATTTCTGAACCCGACACCAATAATATACCTCATGACACATAAAATCATGTTCAAACCTCGCAATACTGCAATGATGAAAGAGATGTGTAGAAACTCATAACCATTCATTAAACTAACAAATCATGGAGCTCTTCCGCTCGAGACAAGCTGATTCCAAATCCAATAACCTTGTCTCACCCAGTACAAGCTGCTCGGTCGACAAGCCATATAAAATACCATCTAAAATCTCATACGACGACATCTATGAGCCTATGAGCCATAACTCGAATATGACCAATAAGGAAAAGAAGCCCAAGCAAAGAACTATCTAGCCCGTATAACGAATAAAAAACCCAGACAAATGCTATGAACTTGTCCCACAAAGGAGCAACACACATAAGCTTAAAGAATCGTACCCAACATCTCACTGTCGCGGCGTGCAACTCAATCCACACATAATAACTTGCATGAGAATACCCATTAATCCAAAAATGCTCACACTCACTAGGCACACATACATCAACAGCAAGTATGCCAAGTGCGTAAACATAACTCTGGGGACACAAATAGCATATTGCGCTACAAAAGAGGTGAAACACAACTAAGGTGCAATAAACACCGAGCATCCCGAGAGGCATCTCGCTCATATGACACCACAATTTTACATAGGACCACAATACGCATATGAATAATCAAGTTGCCTCACAACCCACATAGCATAAAAGTAACACAGTAACAGATGATGACATGAATAACATCCACCATGCCCGAAGACTTATCCATAGACAAATGTTGTGCTGAATAAGCATATCCGATCTGGTATAGAATATACATTCACATTAGACCTACCAATGGACCTCTAAACCGATTCTAAGCATCCCAAAATAGGTAATTATTCTTCCATAGATCCACAATGACCCTAACTATGACACATATAATCAAGTGACAGGTCCTGAGCTCACACAGTTCGCAACTAGAGGAATAGTCTGCCTGTGAGAAATAAACTCTTCAATCTGCGATAGTACCTGAATCTCCATATCTCATCTCAATCTCTCCCACTTAAATGACTGACATATATCACCTACACAATCATCACAAAAGAGGTACTCCTACAACTTCTGCACCAAGTAACAAAAACTTGTATATCCATGGCTACCAACCATGCTATTTTTGTAGTGCTAATCAAGAATCCACATTCAATACACAATGCCTGGGCTAATAATTACGATGCCATAATGTTTGGTACCGAGTGTTCTTTAAATTCCGTCCACGTCATTCTTCACTTACTTGACATGTGTTAAGTTTTATCCACATGATAATTCTATTTTTTACCTATACAAAATCGAGGGGCATGTTGACGTAAAAAAGGTTGACTGTATCTGAAAAGGGCCTAAAATACCCATTTACTATATGAAATAGGACAGGCTAGCCCTCCGTTAAAAGTTGGTCTCTATTCTGCCATTGCCGTCAACAAATGGGCTCGTATATGCCCTCCATCACTAACGAGAGACTCATAAAGCCACGTGGAATATATGTGAGGGCAAGTTAGACCTAGTTCGAATTGTACAGGGGCATATATGAGTCAATTATAATAGTCATTTCTCAAATACTTCATAACTCCATATCAGTTTACTTAGACACCTATTTGACAACATTCAACTAATTATCACAGCAAATAAACTAAGTCATAGACACAAACATTCAAATGAACGGCAATGACTTCATTAAATCTTAGTAGCTCAAAGGGGGTCGAATCATAACAAAAGACAACAAAAAACAATGTCGGAATGTTCTAGTAGTTCAAAGGGGTCGAATAAGAGATGTCATTGCGGACTTACTCCTAATTATTTCATGGCATGGACACCTTTAAATGCTGGGAGAAGGTTTTTCAAGTGCCTGAAGCATGATGTAAGTAAATTTTTTGTTGGGTTCTTTTAATTATTCCGATTTGCTTGTTAATTTATTTTATTTATTTTTGGTTTTTATGATGAAAAATATTCCTATTGGCAATCCCAAGATGAAGAGCTTCCTCCTAGCGTTTCAAAATCTCATATGCAGTTTAAAGAAGGAAAATGAAGCTCAAATCCGTGAAAGAAATGCTCTCCAAAGGAAAATTTGATCCTGAGAATGTTATGATGCTCGTTGATCATGAAGGAATAGAAGTCTTGGAATTGGAAAGAAATGTTCTAATGAAGAAATTGACCGATTTAGAGTACTCAGTTGTGCTTGATGCTAAATTTCGGAAGAAGATGTGGATTTTCATGTGTGTGATATTGGGATGTTTTGTTATGTTCTTTGGATTAGTGGGAAATGATATGTAATGTTAGTGTTATTGTGGCTTAATTGTTGTCTTTTACTATGTAATGAAGCTTTATATTTTTGTACAAGGATTTAATAAAGTCATTGCCGTTCATTTATTGTATCTATGACTGAGTGTATGTGCTATGATAATTAGTTTGGTGTTGCCAAATAAGTGTCTAAGTAAACTGATATGGAGTTGTGAAGTGTTTGAGAAATGACTATTATAACTGACTCATATATGCCCTTGTACAATTCGAACTAGGTCTAACTTGCCCTTACATATATTCCACGTGGCTTTATAAGTCTCCCGTTAGTGATGTAGGGCATATACGAGCCCATTTGTTGACGGCAAGGGCAGAATAGAGACCAGTTTTTAACAGAGGGCTAGCATATCCTGTCCTATTTCGTATAGTAAAAGGTCCGTTTGATTTTCTTACATTTTGCCCATGAACTTCCTCTTTGTTATCACACGTGTATTCAAGATTGCTCATTTCTTTTAAATTACATTCAAAGGTTTTTATTTTGGAGTACTTGACTTAAAATTGGGAAATTTACCCGTTTGGTCCTAAGAATTAAGAAATTTTTCACTTATTTATAAAAAATTTAAATTTCCCTTGAAGTTAAATTTTAAATTAATAAAAATTTAAAAAAACTTCAAAAAATTATATTTTAAAATTTCCACTTTAAATCACTTGCAAAAATAACTTTAAGTTATATTAAAAAAAAAAAATTCGCCGTTTCTCCGAAATTTTACTGCAATTCTTGTGTCCAAATGTCCACTTAGATTTTTCAAGATTTTAATCTTTTTTGCTTCTTCGAACTTCTTCTCTTTCACACAAAACCCCAACCAAAAATCAAATCTTTCTAAAAACCAAACTCCTCCACCTTAAAGGGGTTTTCAAGAACCTGAAAAATCTGGTAGGAAAAATGGCAACCTTTTTCACTTCCCTCGGACCCAATTCTCTATTGTCTCCATTTACAGAACGGACAAGAACACTAAACCCAGTTTTTCACCGAACCCACTTTGGAAATCTTCCAACTTACAAACCCTTTTCACGGGGCGTGCTCGGAGTAGCTCGATTCGGGTTGGGTCAGGATCCGTTTCCTGACCCGGAGACTGCAGAGGTGCTTTTCAAGGACCTGTTTGCTCGGGCTGAAGGGCTTTTGTATACAGTTGCTGATGCTGCTGTTTCTGGTTCTGCTGATACGGTTGTTAACACTGTTGAAAGTAGTAAACAGAATAGTGATTGGCTTTCTGGTATTACCAATGGAATGGAGTCTGTTCTGAAGGTTCGTTGAATGTTAAAACTTCGTTTTTACTATGTTATGATGCTCCTCTTGTTGTTCTGAAGATTTGTTAATGTTAAAGTTTCGTTTTTTACAATGTTATGATGCTCCTTTCGTTGTTCAATTCTTTTTGCTTTGTTTTGTGTTCTAATTTTATAGGTTTTAGAAATTTCAATTGGCTAATTGATTCTTAGAATTGTACTTTTTCAAGGATGAATGGAGACAAAGTTGCCATAGTTGGAAGTTGAATTATGGGGTTCTTTGATTAGCCGTTATGGTGAAACTAGTATATAGAATATACTAAACAGTTGGAATTAAGGCTTAGCCGTTGTTTCCACACTTGCACTGTTTTTTGTAGGAGACCTCATAGGCATAAATGTAAGGTTTTGAGAAACTCTAATAGTATTGGAATGAAGCGGACTCAAGTAGAGCTCAACAAATACAAAAGATTCATATATCCTACTCCAACTATATTGGGATTGATGTGTTATTGGTTGATTGATTGAGAATTTTGTATTGCTAGTTGGGTATTTGGTTGCAAATTTTACGGAAGAATGTAATCGTTATTCAAAACATAATTTTGAGCAGTTAAGAATTGTATATATGGCTATGTTGCTATTCATCATTAAAGAGTAAGA
Organism: Nicotiana sylvestris; assembly: GCF_000393655.2. NCBI lineage: Eukaryota > Viridiplantae > Streptophyta > Magnoliopsida > Solanales > Solanaceae > Nicotiana > Nicotiana sylvestris. The sequence goes on along the minus strand of NC_091068.1, from coordinate 72,802,078 downwards.
TTGTTAAAGTTGGTTCCTTTATTTGGTATCTGGAACTTGTCTGGTCTATTAGTTGCTTCATTTGGTGGTATCATTGGAATGAGAGGATAATGTAAGCAAGATTGTTTCATGCCTCTATCAAATGGAAAGAGAAATATTTTGCAGACTAAATGTCACATTCTTCTGCTTAGTGGTCGAAAGATAGCATATTTATATCCAACTGTAATGTATGGGTTGATTCAAAGCTTAATTCTATCTCCTGCTTCTATCTCTCACTCATATGTTAAGACACGCCAAAGAAAAAGAAAAGAGAGAAAACAATTAAGAAAGTGGTTGTGATATGTCCAGGTTTTGAAGGATGGACTCTCAACTTTACATGTGCCGTATTCTTATGGTTTTGCAATCATTCTACTAACAATACTAGTAAAAGCTGCAACTTTTCCTCTAACAAAAAAACAGGTCAGTGGTCTACTTTCATGTCTTCTCTTTACAGTATTTCTGTTTTCCATATTTCTGTGTAAAGTATTTATGAAGTAAATAGAGCTGTACAAATTACAAAAACACATTCTTGCTTATGAAGGCTTAGATGGTTTACTATCTTTAAGAATCAATTTTAGGTAGAATCAGCAATGGCAATGCGCTCTATGGCACCTCAAATAAAGGCTATTCAGGAGCGATATGCTGGAGACCAGGTTAATTTATACCCAAGCTTCACATATTTTTCACCTTTAGTCAGTGGAATATTACTGGAGGATGTGCGTGCTTAAGTGAATAGCTGCCCTTCATTTACCCTGTGGCATTTTCTTGCATTTGTCCAATGTAAAAACTTTGCGTCAACTATTTTAACTTCTTATATACATGTTTTCCAGGAGAGGATTCAACTTGAAACTGCTCGTCTTTATAAATTAGCTGGCATAAATCCACTGGCAGGTCTCACTTTCTTTTTCAATCCCAAATCTTCTTATGGTTGACAATTTTGGTTGTACATCCTTACACACCATACATGTGGGATGTGGCAATATTTATTTTTGGTATGATAATTTAAATATTGTCCGAGTTCAGTAATTGTTGATATTTGTTAATCATTTCTATCATCTATACCCCCAGGATGTCTGCCGACCCTTGCCACTATACCCATATGGATTGGGCTTTACAGAGCCCTCTCTAACGTGGCAAATGAGGTAAAACTGCTATTTTTGTACTTGTTCACCCCTTCTCTGGAGAGGCTTTTTACTTGAATAACGCTTGCTAAAAAGGGAGACAGTTTTGATTTTAATGAGAAAGCAAAAGAAAAACAATTGATAAGTGAAAAGCAAACTACTGCTGCTGGCAATTTCACCCTTTTGTATACTTTAGCAAACACTTTAGGTTTCTATAGTTTCACTCAAGCATCTCTAATACTTTTCTTTTTCTTTTTTTAATTACATTAAGGGGCTTCTGACAGAAGGCTTCTTCTGGATACCCTCACTAGCTGGTCCAACAACAATTGCTGCTCGACAAACTGGAAGTGGCACCTCTTGGCTTTTCCCTTTTGTAGTGAGTCATCTGCTGCTGTCCAGCCTTGCCTCATTTCTCTTTCTTTTTTTTTTTTGGGGGGGGGGGGGTAGCTTGAAATTTTCATGGGCATTTTATTGATTTAGCTTTGCGCATTTTGTTTAGTTCACTTGTCTTTTCTCTTTCATTCTCTTTTTTCGGGTTATGGTGTCTGCAATGTAAGGATGTGTTGCTTATGCTTTATGGCTCTTCTATGCTTCATTGTTTTTAGATGCATATAGAATATGATCCTCTGGGGTGCGACCCAACACATCAGATTTTGTTGATTCTACTAGCTATAAAGATGGCAGGTCTTATTTGAGTAATTCAGCAAGTGAGGCTGTCTCTGGTTAAAGAAGCATACTGCATTAGAAGGATGAAGTTTGTATTAATAAAATAATCTAGAATGACCAAATCTTGCAATTCAGTTTATTGCTTGATGCATATTGTTCTCCTGGAAACAGCCTCTCTACCCTTCGGGGTAGGGGTAAGGTCTGCGTACATATTACCCTCCCCAGACCCCACGTGTGGGATTATACTGGGTTGTTGTTGTTGTTGTTGTTGCTTGATGCATATTGCGAAATTTCTTTAGTTGCTTCACCTTGAAGAATGCGTTAGGACTGATTCTTATCCTTGGATTTGACAGGATGGTCATCCTCCCCTTGGTTGGTCCGATACTTTTGCATATCTTGTCTTGCCTGTACTGTTGGTTGTCTCTCAGTACATCTCTATTCAAATTATGCAACCATCTCAACAGGTTGGTCAATGAAAGCTTTTCTAGTCTTCCTTTATGCAGGACAAAAGAGATAGGCCCTCTCTTTCTGCATTTATGATGATTTCCTTCAACTCGCTTTCCTCTCTTGTTGTTTAACCTCATTTTGTTTTGTTATTTTGGGGTTACCTATACTGTACATGGTAAATGTACCATCTTGTACCCTGTGTTCACATTTGTATTTCAATTCCAGTTGTTAGATACATGGTTCATTTACTCTTTTTCCTTGTGTCAACAATTGCATTCAATTCCATTTGTTAGACTGTAAATGACTTAATTAAGTCAGGTTCCTGTTTATCCAACCTCTGAATTTTTGTTGTTATACCATTGCACCTTCTTAGAGCTGGCTGGTTCATGAATGGCTTCTACATCGAAGTCCTGATACTTCAAAATTGTGGTTATGTATTATGAATAATATTCACTTGCTACCTTTCCAAGTGTTGGGCATGTTGTTGGTTCCTGAAGTTATCGATATTTTATGAAGAAAAAACTGATGGTGTTTGACCTTTGTATTGTAATGTAACCTTGAATCGACTCGAGATGGTGTTCTCTGCTACTCTTTATGCTTCATATCTCTACTTTCACCCCCTCTAACTTGAGAACTGAATTTGGTTGTTATTGCAAAGTGAATTGTCTGATTAGCTTGTTCATTCCGACTCTCAATTCTTTAATTCTGTTGGCCAGTTGGTTGTTGATTAGACTCTCACTGAGTCAATTTATAGCACTTATCTTCTAAACCATTTTCATTTTATTTTTGTTCTCTTTTCCTGTTTAGTTACTAAACCCTTTTTAATTAATTTCCAGAGTGATGATCCAAATGTGAAGAACTCTCAAGCAATAACTAAGTTTCTCCCTCTAATGCTTGGTTACTTTTCACTTTCAGTTCCTTCTGGTCTGAGCCTATATTGGTAAGCACTTCTTTATTACTCGTTTGGAAACAGCAGTTTTTTCCTCCTATTTTCATTTTCATTTTCTTTTATCCTTTTATACTTTATTATCCAATTTATTGACCACTATTGCTCTCCTATGCTTAATAATCTCTCAGGATTGTTTTACCATCTTATTATGCAGGTTCACAAACAACATACTTAGTACTGCTCAACAAGTATGGCTTCAGAAGTTTGGAGGTGCAAAATCTCCAGCGCTGAAATTAAGTGATGATACTTCTAGGAAAGAGCAACGCGGGGGTGCAAAAATTCCAACCCTGAAATTAAGTGATGAAACCTCTAGGGAAGAACAACCTCAAATTCAGAAACAGGTCTCTGAAGCAACAATAACTAAAAAGAAAGACGAGAATCCTACATCAGATAGGCCCCGCCAGGGTGACAGGTTAGAAAGACTTGTTGACCTTGTTTGGAGGTGAGAAGTTGGTGGTTAGGACTTCATCGTTAATTATTTTTTGCAGGTTTAAACAGTTAAAGGAACAAGAAGCAAGAAAACGGCAACAGAGGGAGGAGGAGAAGAGGAAGGCTGAAATAGCAGCCAATAAGAAACAAGAGAAGTCAGTTGAGATAGAAAATAGTATCAGAACTGACTCTGTTAATGGTGATTCTATCTCTAAGAGTCTCAATGCTTCCACTTCTGAATATTATCGTGTCGTAAATGGTGATAGTGCTTCCTCTGAAGTGAAGGAAGATGAAATTTCAGATGATCACAACCGTGGAGTGGATCAGCATATTTCTGACGAACGAAAGAAGGTAAAGTTCGCTCTTTTGGTTCAAAACTAAACTTCAGTATCTGTGGACATATATCACTTGCATCAAATTGATATTGTTGTTTGCTATTCACGCAAACTTTTAGGGTCTCATTGGCTTCTATATTTCTCCTTTGGGAAGTCAAAAATTGAAAGCAATATACTTGTATGCAAGTGAATGTAGGATTATGGTATTGTTAATTGACCTAGTTCTGATTATACATTTCCACTCCCACTTTCAGGGTGAAACTGTTTCTTCTATCAGAGCTACAGATAACCAACTTCCACTTGAAGATGTACAAGAAGACAGAACTGGATAAGCAACTTAAACAAAAGGCTATACATTTTACAAGCTTATTTAGTTCTCCACCCATACTTGAAGTTCATCAGGAACTTGCGACATCTCTAAACGCGCTGCTATTATTGTGTTTGCAGCTTGAAGGGACCAGGTTCTGACAAGATTTTACTTTTGGAAGCTGCAAAGTTGTAAATTATGATGTTCAAAATGGCAATCGCTGCGGATTCTTTAACGAGCATAGTTGGATTTGTAGTGTAAAGGATCTGCTTTAGTACCTTAAAAAGGTTAGCATCATAGGTTTATATATTAAAATAGCATATACCAAACCAGAAAGTAGAATTGTTGTAGAACAATGCTATATTGAGTCAGATTTGCATCTCAATGTGTTGGGGGGGGGGGATTTATTCTTTTTCTTTTTACTTGTGTGCAGTAATAATTGGAAGTGACATGACGAATTTCTTGCTCTACCATACAAGTTGGAAGTAACTTATATATCCCATAAATGATACACTTCCTTCGTCCGGCCTTGACATTGCTTTATTGATAGAAGCATAGCGCGTGATGTGTGAGTTCAGTAGCGCATATTACAAGTTTGAACTTGTCGCAAGGAAAAGTCTGGTGTCTATATGGAGAAGGGTAAAGGGTTGGATTCATTATTCATTATGTTTCGAATTGTGCGGTTGTTGGCCCTTAGAAAAGTTATGCGTGTGCTTTCCTCGTCCAGTAAAATAATAAACTCTACGTATTTGTGTTTTGGTTGTGAGCACGTCATTTTTGCCCTATGAGAACTACTCCCAAAAAATTTAAATAAAATGTTTTTGTGTTGTTTGTGATTTATTTGTATTTTTGTCTGTGCATGTTTTAAGGAAAATACAAAAATATGTGTTGCATGTGCATTTAGAATTTAATTTTACAATTTAGAAATTAATTAAACAATCAAGTTTGTTTTATAAAATGGAAAAATCACAAAAATATGTACTTTGCATTTAATGTCCAAATTGTGTGATTTTATCTTTATTGATGTTTAATTTCGTGTGATAATTATTATTAAGAGTTAATATTTTTAGTTAATTGTCGATTTTATAATTTAATTAGGATTTTTAGTTTTATTGTTGAAAAGGAAAATTGAAAAGGAAAAGAGAATAAGAAGAGGAAAATTCGGTTGGGCCAATTTGGCCAAGCCCAAATCCAAAACACAGCCAAACCTGGCCAAAAAACCAGCCCATACTCGCCCCAAATCCAGTCCACCTGCGACCAATCCAGAACGACATCGTTTGGACATTGTGAATCTGGACCGTCAATCTCATACGATCAAACGGTCCAGTCCGCCTCCAGAATTATCCAAACGACGTCGTTTTAAGTCAGTCAATCTCAACCATTCGTTTGATTGGATCGAACGGTCCAGATCAACTCTTCCAATACCCGACCCATTCCCATCCAAGACCGATCCGGTCTCGAGGTAAGTGAAGCGACGTCGTTCCTATTAATGAATGAATCCAAGCCGTTGATCTTATCAGATCGAGCGACCTGGATTCATTCCGCCCCTTCATATATATACACTTCAAACCATACCCCGCCTCCCAAACCAAACCCCCCTCGCCCCATCGTCTCTCTCAGACCCCTCAGAGACGACCCCTCGAAACCCTAGCCGCCACCAAATCCCTTCGCCGTAAACCCGGCGGCAACAACGCCGGTGACCACCAAACTCACACCCCTAAACCACGTTGACCCCCTCAGTCCAAATCTATACCCCTTTAACCTCGAATCATACTACAACTTCTCGAATCTTCAATCGAAGATTCGAGCAAAACCCTAAACTTACCCAACCAGTCCCAAAGTCACATACCAGCTCCACCTGACCTCCTTCGTTCCCAAACCACCCTTACTTTTGTTCGAATCCCATTAGAACTAGTCGGATCTTAAATCGACTAGCAAACCCTAAAAGGACCAAGACTGGAACCTGTCCAAAATTAGGAGAATTTTGAGGCTGTTAATCGACCTTAGTCGAGTGTTCTCAGTCGAGAACACTCGATTAAGGTCCGTTTTTGCTTCAAATCTTTCAAGATGAAGTGTCGACTGAAACAGATTGGGTTTGGTCTGAAATTTCGAGGTATTTCTTTTGTTTTCCTTTTTCTTTTGTTGTTGTTTTATTTTGACTGATTAATTCGTCATTTTTGTCAAGTAGTTCTTCCTCCTCTTTCAGACATTTTTCTTGGTCCAGTTTTCTTCTGTTGATTAACATATGGTATAAATAGTTTCGTCGATTAATCCGTTCATGTTTGTAGTTTAGTAGTCCTCGTCAAGATATTTGATGTCGATCGAATCATTTTGTGATCCGTATATTCTCAGCTTCAGGGGTTCATTGTTAGTGTTGAGTTTTGCTACCTGAATCAGTAGGTTTTTAATTCATATTCGTTTTTGAATTGAGTTACAATCAATCGAAACTTAAGGTAGAGATTCAAGGGAGCTTTAATTTGAAAAGTTGAACTGAGGGTAACATGACAGCATGGGCTGTCAGGGCACTTTTTAATTTAGAAAACCATGCTGCCCATAACTAGGGGAATAAAATAATGAAATTGGGATGTAATAGGGTAACTGACACTTCTGTCTTGGTTTTTGGGTGGGAAAATCAGAGGGGGTGATGGGAGGAAATATTTTCTTAATAGTTAAGTGCTTTTAGGAGTTGGAAATCAGGGACAACATGGGCTAATGATAAAAGCTTAAAGGGGTGCACATGGGAGGGGAGATAAAAAAAAAAGGAAGAGAGAGACTGGAGGGGGAAAGAGTCTTGAAGTTTAAAAGGGCAGGACAGGCATACACAAGGGAGAGCTGAGGAGATTGGGGGAGAGAACTTTCTGAGAGAGTACATACAGACAGACTTAAGGGAAGAGGGAGGGAATCAGAAAAGAAAAACTGAAACTGCCAAAAATTGGCCACTGGTCCATTGAGGTCTGATTTGATTTCCAAAGTTTTCAATTTCTGAAATAGTTTCCGGTCTATCTAGGCTGAAATGATTTGAGTTTGGTATTTTAAAAAGTTTGGTTCTTGAAGTTCTGGCCGCATTTTCGTGAGTGTTGCACTTCGTTTCCTGGTTTGAAACTGGTTACCTGGTTGTTTCTGTTGCTGATCATTGTTCTTGCTACTGTCCTGCTGTTGCTTCCTCATTTTCCGTGTTGTTTTCGAATTTCAGGTACTTTTCTTTAGCTTATGAGTATAGCATGACTGCTGGACATGTAATTCTAGCGAAATTCTGGTTGAATGGAAAGCTGCATTTGAATTTGACCTCCCATGTTTCTCTTGCTGTTTCAATATTACGTAGTTAGGTTTTTGAACTACAAATGTCAGTTAGGTTTTCTGAATTCTTGTGTGAAGAGTAGTCTGCAGTAGTAAGTTTGCATTTGTATTGATGTATGAACTATGGATTCTATTTACTTAGTTTTCTTTTAACAAATCTAAGTGAGTGCTAGTTAAAGGATTTATTAAGATTTTGTATAAAGGTTTAGTGTAATGCTTTGGGTTGTAAATCCATGTTTAGATTATACTGTAGACCAGTTGTCTTAGCTTGGGTAGCTATTTGATTTCAGTGAATTGCTAAATATCGGCTTGTATCTATTCACTCATATTCCGCCTTGTAAACATGCCCATTGGTGAAACTAAGGTTCAGAGTCATGTTTAAAGTTAGTAAAAGCTGAATTAAGCATGCTTACCTGATTGTTTAATGCTGAGTTGTGTTATTCATATCGGGATAGGATGATTAAAATTGGAAGGCTAAGTAGGTAGGAAATAGGATAATTTCCTATTCCCAGAAGGTATCAGTTAAAAGGCATTCAGAATTGGTATCATAATTTGGGGCTTAGTTTCCAAGTTAAATACGCTTGGGCTCTACAAAGATTCGACCGTGAGCACCTGTTGTACAATTACATCATGAATAGGGCTTTCTTTGGGTCATTTTAATCCATCAGTGGTTTTAACAACTTTTGGGTTCTGAAAAGTTATTAGGCTCGTTGGGTCAAGTTTGAAAGCGGTTGTGAATTAGATTCTTAAATTAAATATTTCCTTAATTCAATATTTTTCTAATTAGCCAGTAGATTGAAATTTTATTTCGAATGAATAGAGGCTCTCTAATTTTCTTTCTTTATCTAATTAATTGGTTTTCTTTTTTCAAAATAGATTAGGGGTGAATCTTAGTAGATAATAAATAGTCCATGGCCCTCCAAATATAATTTGAAAACCCTTTTAAATTAGAATCAAGGTGCATCATGCCAAACAAAAGTGACAATTGCATGGCACTCGCTTTAATTAAGTTCTGTTTAATCCTCAGAATTCGAGGCGCGCCATTTAGCAAATTCCCATGGCCCTCACAAAGTTAAAAACGCGTAGTCGCTTTAGGCGCGTTATTTCAATAATTTACTTTCCTAAACTCGGGTGTGCATTTATGTGACCCAAATCCAAATCTCAACGTCGGATAAAATGTGGTGCGAATTGCGGGTGCATTTATGTGACGTGGTTCAAGACATATTTTAAATGACGTTGTAATTTTCGTTGAAAAAATAATAATTTAATAAAGCGGTTAAAGGTAAAATTTCACATAGGATTAAACATGTTTAAAATCAGATAATTAGGCCAATAATAACAGTTGAGCGACCGTGCTAGAACCACGGAACTCGGGAATGCCTAACACCTTCTTCCGGGTTAACAGAATTCCCTACTCGGATTTCTGATTCACGGACTGTAATACAGAGTCAATCTTTTCCTCGATTCGGGATTCAACCGGTGATTTGGGACACCATAAATCTCCCAAGTGGCGACTCTGAATCTTTGAATAAAATCTCCTTTAATTGGAAAAACTCCCCCTACGCCCCTGCAGACGCAGTTAAAAAAGAGGTGTGACAGCTCTGGCGACTCTGCTGGGGACTTTTGACCCAGAATCTCTGGTTCAGGGTTTAAGAATTCGAGTTTAGAATAATTGTTATGTTTGGCTTTATCTGATTTTTCTACATATTTCGCGCTAAATGTGCTAAATGCTTTACCGCTTTGATATTATCTGAACTGTGTATAAATTGTGCCGAAACCCTTCTCTTCTCACCTCCGGGGATGTGCTTACTGGTTGAGACTCCCTATTCTGTTAGTGTCACACCCTGAAATAAGAAAGAGGCCGGACAAGTTACAAAGCCGGACGATCTCGCGGGTCCCCGGTACGTTGCCCCCTCCTCGACTCGAGTTGTCCGCTCGGGTACACAGTCTATAACAAATACCTAGGCTTTGAACCTAGAATAACGTGACTTCATGCCGGATCCCTAGTAGGAACGTTTGTTTGCATCACGTGCATTTGACTTTGGAGGCTCAACACAGGGGTTGGGTCTGTCTAGGACAGGTGTACCAAAAATGAAAAAGACCATCTTGATGCATCTTACTTGCTACTTGTGCATTTATTTGCTTTGAACTTGCATGCCGACCGACTTTTGAATATTTTGAGGAAATAGCAGTATGAGGGTTAAAGAGAGTTAATCGCCTGTTTTGAAAAAAACCAATGTCCAAATAGTGTCAAAACTCTGCCGAATTTTTGAAAAAAAAGAAGTAAAAAGTCTGGTTTTCAAAAGAAGTTTGTTTTAGCGCCCGAACTACGCCAGTTTGATTCTCACAGGGTGCGGGATACGTAGGCAACCCTCATCGGGTCCAACCTCCCTTTTACAACAATGTTAAAATTTTTGTCATAAACAAGTCGGGTGATGTCATTCTTGCTTAAAATAAGCCGAATGTCCCCAAAAGGGCACCGGAAGGCTGTTTTCGCAAGAACAACCATCCTGAGTCATTTTTAATGGTTTGCGGGCACAACCTTAAAATCTTCCTCCCGGAAGCGCTGAAAGGCCGTGTTTTCAACCGGGTCTTTTATTTCAATTTGAAAAAAAGAAGAAAATAGTCAATACTTAATCGAGTAATGCCGTTTTTGGCAAAAATAACCGAATGTTCCCGAAAGGGACGCCGGAAGGCTGACTTTGCATAAACGGCCACTTTTAGGCATTTTTGAATTTTGACAGGTTGACTCACCCAGCTTTAAAATCCTCGTTCCCGAAGTGCTGAAAAGCCGTGTTCGGAACCAGTTCTTCCTTTTAATCTGTGGAAAATTTAGAAATAGTCAATTTGTTGAGTCAAATAAATTTTATTTCTTAATCACCTTAATAAATGTGCAGGATGAGCACGATGCAGAATGAACCTTTTTCAATAATGACTAAAATCCCTTTTGAGTTGCGGCTATGGTGGGATGATTTAGGTAGTAGGGGCAAGATGAGGTCAAGAAATATCTAAAAGGTCTTACGGGTTTATTGGAAATCCAGCCTCGGGGGGATATCATAAGAGCTCTGGTCATGTGCTGGGACCCGACACACAATGTCTTCCACTTCCCCGATTTTGAACTCACCCCGACCTTGGAGGAAATAGCCGAGTACATCGGAAATGCTGAAGTTCCGATGAGGCAGAAATACCTGGTTGCTCCAAGAGTTGTGACCGTGCATCGGTTTTTAGATTCATTAAAGATACCCAGGACGGTCCATAACCCAGATTTGGCCGCAGGTTTTTGTAATCCGCGCTTCATATACGACAGATACGGTCATGTCGGAGGATTCAACAATCCGGGTAACAAGTTATGTAGCAAAAGTAGCCGTCAGAAATGGGATGAGCATAGACGAGTGACTTTTATGATAACCTTTTTGGGCCTTTTGATGTTTCCAAGGAAAGACAGAAACATTGATTTGAAAATAGCCGGGGTCGTCAGTACCTTGCTCACCCAAGATGAAAGCACTCTTGCACCTATGATAGTATCTGATATCTTCCGAGCTCTCACAGCCTGCAAAGCCAGAGGGAACTTTTTTGAGGGGTGTAACTTGTTGCTACAAATATGGATGACTGAGCATCTCTGCCACCGTTCCCAGCTCTTGAGTTATGGTTCCTCAAAGAAAACTTGCATAGAAGAGTTCTACACAAGAATCAAGGGGGTCAGTCTACCCGAGGGAGTTACATCGTGGACATCATTCTTTCGGACCCTCACCGCCAACCAAATACAGTGGACGCTAGGATGGCTGCGCGTTGATGAGGTTATATATATGCCGGCAGCTAGGACCCACTTTCTATTGATGGGGCTCAAGAGCATTCAGCCCTACGCGCCATATCGGGTTTTGAGACAACTCGAGAGATGCCAAATAGTGCCACAGGAGGAAGATCTTAGTGCTCAAGTAATTGAGATTAGCCCTGACGGACAGTTTCCTGAAGCAAGAGTTCGTCAGATCTGGAGTGAATGCCAATATTTAAAAGCAGATACTTGCGTGCAGGATTGGGCCAAAGGCGAAGTGGCGTCAGGATACCTTGCTTGGTACAAGAGATAACTTGAGCACGAAAGGCCGGCTAAAAGACCCCATATCCAGGAGTTCGTCAAGGCGTCGCAAGAACAGTGAGATTGGTTGGCTAAAGAACACGAGTACAAGATGACAATAGGCAGGTTGGAGAAGCAAGTTATGGATTTGAAATTTGAGAAAGATTTGCATATCGCTGCAGATGAGGGAGAAAGGAGAAAACTAGCTCAGGAAAATGAGATCCTCAAAACTCAAATCCAGAAAATGAAAATAGCTGCCAGAAGCCAGGAGAGAAGCCGGGCTGATAAAAGGCTCATAAACGGTCTGAAGAAGAAAGTCCTCGAATATCAAGAAGACCTGGAAAAATCTAAAGTTTGTCTAGCGAGAATCCAGGTGAAATGGATAAAGAAAACAGAAGAGCAAGTACGATTCACGCAACAAATGAAGAGGGACTACGAAGAGCGGATCTTCAGACAAGCCCAAGATGCCAGAACAGATAGGAAACGATACTATGATCTGATGGCCCAAATGAAGAAACAGATGAATGAGTTTCAGGATCAACTCTTTTACAACGCTCAAGTGCTAGGGACACGGAATCAACAAATAGGGCATTTGCTTATGGAGGGGGACAAAATCAAGGGAAGAATCGACGATATCGGGCACTACATCACCATAAAGTGCCTAGCTTGTGAGGATATGTACCGTACCACCTTCTTTGCTTCAATAATGATTTATGTCCACCAGATCATGGAAGATTTGAAAGATCTGTAAAGAGGCCTTGCACCAAAGCCCGCGGCAAGGCCGAACGACGCCCCGCGGGCACCAAAATTCAAAACTTTGAAACATTCATAGTTTGAGTCTGTATTTTCCTTGTTTTCAGAGTCTATTGTCCATTGGAGTTTGTATTTCCCTTTTGCATAGAGTCTGTAGTCTGTATCAAGCCTGTCAGTTTCCTTCCAAAAATGTTTTGCCTTGTAATAAAACGTTTTGCTAGTGAAGATTGAAAAATCCAAAAATGGTGTCTTTATGTTCCGCACTCGTGACAGAACTACGCACGGTCTGATTCATGCGGGGACATGATACATAGGCAATCTCTATAGGATTCGACCACCACTAAAAAAGAAAAGGGGAAAATGAAAAAATAAATTAATAAGGACAGAATAAAGGAAGCTTAAAAGAAGGGGCACAATTATGAGAGGCCGGAATGACGCACGCAACCGAAACAAATGCATGATAGAAAATGGTTAATTGCCTAGGTGCATTGCATCCCAACGTGTAATTGCATATGTGTTAAACTCTAAAAACTAACAAGTTTGTTGATATCCAGAGAATTCAAGCAGTTAGTTTATTTAGAGGATACTGGCACATTATCATTACCAAACCAGATCGAAGGGACCAATACCGGAAATCATGTCTATCCCAGATGTCGACACTGGTGTTGAGGTAGAGGAGTTGGACGTCTATAAAATGAAAGAGGAGATGCTCAAGCTTAAACAACAGATGGCCGAAATGTACCAAGCCTGGTCCAAAGGGCAATCACCGCCAGCTTACCCTGCTAACCCTGCTTTTTCCCCACCATTAGCTCAGGATCATCCCGCCAGCGATCCAAGTTTTCCCATTTATCAACACTACCATGGCACTACTTATCATACGCCACAAGCTCCACCACCAAAATCAATTCCATACCCTCCTCCGCCAATCACCCCTGTCTTTGTGGCATCTCCACCAGCTGCACTCCATAAATCCCCGAGCGAACCTGTGTGCCAAGCTCAGGACAACCAGTATTATCCCCCGGAGCTCACCTTCAAAGCACCTGAAGCCTATCCACATGATCCACATTCTGACCTACCGGGGAAAGTAAAAAACCCGGCCAGAAATCCTGAACAGGAAGAGATGTTCAGAAAAATGAAAAGCATAGAACAATCCTTCAGGGATATGAGAGGGTTAGGAGGTCAGGTGAGTGTAGCTTACAAAGACCTGTGTTTGTTCCCAAATGTACAACTACCGGCAGGGTTCAAAATGCCCAAATTCGACTTGTAAAACAGACACGGTGATCCGGTGGCTCATCTAAGAGGTTTTTGTAGCAAGATGAGGGGAGCAGGCGGAAGAGATGAATTACTAATGGCGTATTTCAGCCAAAGTTTAAGTGGATCAGCGTTAGAATGGTACACCAGACAGGATCATAGCAGGTGGTACATATGGGACGATTTGGCCCAAGCATTCGCTTGTCACTTTCAATATAATCTTGAGATCATGCCGGACCGACTGTCCCTGACCAAACTGGAAAAGAAGCACAATGAAAGCTTTAGAGAATATGGTTTCCGGTGGAGGGAGCAAGCGGCAAGGGTAGATCCCCCAATGAAAGAGAGCGAGATGGTTGATTACTTTTTGCAGGCTTTGGAGCCGACCTACTTTGGTCATCTTGTGTCCGCAATTGACAAATCTTTTAATGAGGTTGTAAAAATGGAAGGCATGGTCGAGGAGGGGCTTAAGTCCAACAAGATCATGAGTTATTCAGCGATCAAGGCAACTACCCAGGTTCGGATCTAGAGGCCCGTCACCCTACTATAGGCAACCACAATCCTACCACCAAAATTACCCCCATACTCTATATAGCCCTCCACAACATTACTACCCACCGCTAGATCCCCATTTTTCCGTCAATCATGCACAAACTTATACCCAAACTCCGGCACACACGCCATGGCGTGCATCGGCTCCACAAAATCCATACCCAGCTCCACAAAACACATATCCACCCCAAGGGCCTACAGAAATCCCCCCGGGACAGGTTTCCGACCAAACCCAGCCCTCACGAATGAGAGGTCACAAAAGCAAAAGACTTTCACTCCACTGGGGGAATCATATACCAGTCTTTTCCACAAATTGAGGCAGTTGGGCATGTTGAATCCAGTTGAGCCTAAAATGCCGAATCCTCCCACTAGAAATCTTGACCACTTGGTGAGTTGTGAGTACTGTTCAGGGGTCCCTGGGCATGATACAGAGAGGTGTTGGAAACTAAAAACAGCTGTACAAGAGCTTATAAATATTCATCGGATCGAGGTTCAAGCCCCAGAAGCACCAAATATTAATCAGAATCCACTGCCAGCTCACCATGAGACACACATGATTGAGTTGATACACAAAGAGGGGGAGCCCAGGAAGCCCTCACAGATGGTAATGATGATCCATTCCAGCGAAACTAGCTCAAAGGGAAAAGTAACCAGTGGGAAATAAGTGGTTCGGTTAAAAGGGGTAGATGATAAGCCAGCTGTGGTAGCCGAGAGAGGGTCGTCAAACATTGTTGTAGTGAAACCAGAGAAAGTTAAAATGGTAGTGCCGGGGGTCGCAAGTAAACCTGTTGTGGTCGTGAAGGGTGCTCGCACAGAGCGTGTTATTATAAAACAGGTAACTCAACTTCCAGTGATAAACAACAAGGTTGTTCCTTGGAATTATGAATGGGTGACGGTGATTTACAAAGAGAAAGAAGTCAAAGGAGAAGTGTGTGAAGCTCAAGGTCTAACTCGTTCGGGAAGGTGTTTTGCTCCAGCAGAGTTAAGAAGGGCCTATCCAGTAGCGACAAAGAATCCAGTTACCGAGGAAGAGGCGGAAGAATTTTTAAAGAAAATGAAGGTGCAAGATTACTCCATTATGGAGCAGTTGAGGAAGACCCCGACACAGATCTCATTGTTATCCTTATTGATCCATTCAGATGAGCACCGCCGGGTATTGATGAAAATTCTTAACGAAGCCCACGTTCCGGATAAGATCTCTGTGAACCATCTGGAAAAAATAGCAAACAAAATTTTCGAGGTCAACAGGGTCACTTTTTCAGATGATGAGTTGCCCGTGGAGGGTACAGAACATAATAAGCCCTCTATTTGATTGTGAAGTGTGAAGATTCGGTAGTCACTCGAGTACTGATTGATAATGGGTCCAGTGCCAATATCTGTCCTTTGACCACGTCGAACAAACTGAAGGTCGATAGTGACAAAATTCACAAGAACAACATCTATGTTCGAGGGTTTGATGGAGGTGGTACATACACAGTGGGTGACATCGTACTTGAATTAACAATTGGTCCGGTCGAGTTCACCATGGAGTTTCAAGTGCTGGACGTGGCAGTGTCATATAATCTTCTGTTGGGGCGACCCTGGATCCACGCCGCCAAAGCAGTGCCTTCTACATTACATCAGATGGTCAAATTCGAGTGGGATAGGCAAGAGATCGTAGTACATGGGGAAGACAATGCAAGCGCCGTAAGTGATGCCATCGTACCCTTCATAGAGGCTGACGATGACAAGGGGCCCTGGGTTTACCAGGTCTTCGATACGGTTTCAGTGGACAAAGTTCCCGAGGATGAAAGCATCCCACTTCCCGAAATAGCAGCTGCAACTGTCATGGTAGCCTCGGAGATGTTGAAAAACGGGTTTGTGCCAGGCAATGGTTTAGGGGCTGATCTTCAGGGTATTGTTCAACCGGTTTCTTTGCCCAAAAATCTGGATACCTTTGGGATGGGGTCCAAGCCTACAGTGGCGGATGTGAGACGGACCCGCAAGTTGAAGAAAAGAGTCTGGGTCCTTCCCAAGCCAATCCCGCGCCTGTCCAAATCTTTTGTCAGGCCGAGCATCAAAAAGCAATGGCTGTCCAAGGTTACAGGGCCATTGATTGGTGCAGATGGAGACTTAGATGAAGGATTTGAAAGGTTATTCACCGAAATCAACATGGTAGAAGTTGGGGAGGGGTCCAGCAAGGCGGATGTGTAGTTTGTGGGGCCAAAGGCAAAAATCAACAATTGGATGGCTACTCCTTTTCCCATTCGGAGGGAGTCTTGGTAGTTGGCTCTGATTTTCCTTCCTGTTTTCTGGATTATTCCAGGGTTTTAATCCAGATTTCTTTTTATTTTATTGTGTTCATCAAAGTGTGAAACCTTGTTATCCCGTAATTCAATAAAATAAAAAAAGTTTCTTCTTCATTCCTTATTTTATTTTAATTTTGTTTTCTTCTTTTCTTTTTCTGTACAGTTCTCTTTATAGTAGTCTTAATGACATGGCGTGCATAAGGAATCCTCAGCCCAGTCTTAAAAATCAATCTAATTCCGAAATGATAGTTCAAGAAGTAGATTGCGATTACGAATCAGAATATGATGATGAGGATGAAGCCTTCGAAGAAATTAGTAAGGAGTTAATTCACTTCGAAGAAAAACCCAAACCCAATTTGAATGACACAGAAGCCGTCAATTTAGGAGACACAGACAATGTCCGAGAGACTAAAATAAGTGTCCACCTCAAGCCAAAAATCCGGGAGGAGTTAATCAAAGCACTCATTGAGTACAAAGATGTTTTTGCATGGTCATATGACGATATGCCAGGTTTAAGCACTGATTTAGTGGTCCACAAATTGCCCACTGATCCAGCGTTCCCCCCGTCAAGCAAAAGTTGAGAAAATTCAAAACTGATATGAGTGTGAAGATTAAAGAAGAAGTTACCAAGCACTTGGATGCAAAAGTTATTCGGGTCACTCGATATTCTGTCTGGTTGGCTAATGTCGTGCCTGTACCGAAGAAGGACGGCAAGATCAGAGTATGTGTCGATTACCGCAATCTCAACAAAGCAAGTCCGAAGGATAACTTCCCACTACCCAATATCCACATTTTGATCGATAATTGTGCCAAGCGCGAGATTGGATCTTTTGTGGATTGTTATGCCGGGTATCATCAGATTCTAATGGATGAAGAAGATGCAGAAAAGACAGCCTTCATCACGCCGTTGGGAACTTATTACTACCGAGTAATGCCATTTGGGTTGAAGAATGATGGGGAAACTTATATGAGAGCGATGACTACTGTATTTTATGATATGATACACAAGGAGATTGAGGTATACGTAGATGATGTGATCATAAAATCAAAGCATCAGGCTGACCACATCGAGGATTTGAGGAAATT
The DNA here is from genome assembly GCF_000393655.2 of Nicotiana sylvestris. NCBI lineage: Eukaryota > Viridiplantae > Streptophyta > Magnoliopsida > Solanales > Solanaceae > Nicotiana > Nicotiana sylvestris. Next base: position 72,784,510 of record NC_091068.1, on the reverse strand, counting down.
CTTCCAGAGGCTTCGCAGGTACAACCTCAATCTTAACCTCGCCAAGTGTGCATTTGGTGTTTCATCCGGAAAGCTGTTAGGATTCATAGTCAGTCGGCGAGGCATCGAGTTGGACCCATCAAAGATCAAAGCCATACAAGATTTGCCCCCTCTGAGGAACAAGACTGAAGTGATGAGTCTGTTAGGAAGGCTGAACTACATCAGCAGGTTTATTGCTCATCTCACGACAACTTGTGAGCCTATTTTCAAGTTGTTGAGGAAGGACGCTGCGATCAAGTGGACTGGTGAGTGTCAAGAAGTGTTTGATAAGATAAAAGGTTACTTGACAAACCCACCTTTGCTGGTTCCGCCAGAACCAGGGAGACCTTTGATTCTTTATTTGACAGTCTTGGAAAATTCATTTGGTTGTGTACTGGGGTAGCATGACGTCACCGGCAGGAAAGAACAATCCATCTATTATCTTAGCAAAAAATTCACAGCTTATGAGGTTAAGTACACTCACCTGGAAAGGACATGTTGCGCCCTAACTTGGGTGGCACAGAAATTGAAACATTATTTGTCATCCTACACTACTTACCTCATTTCACGCTTGGATCTATTGAAGTATATCTTTCAAAAGTCTATGCCGACAGGAAGACTTGCAAAATGGCAGATTTTTCTCACAGAGTTTGACATAATCTATGTGACTCGGACGACGATGAAAGCCCAAGCATTGGCCGATCATTTGGCCAAGAACCCGGTCGATAAAGAGTATGAGCCACTGATGACTTATTTTCCTGACGAAGAGGTGATGCATATTGATGAACTAGAACAGGCCGAAAAACCAAGCTGGAAACTTTTCTTTGATGGGGCTGCTAACATGAAAGGAGTCGGAATAGGAGCTGTGCTTATTTTTGAAACAGGGCATCACTATCCTGTTACGGCTCAGCTTCGTTTTTATTGTACTAACAATATGGCTAAGTACGAAGCATGTATTTTGGGTTTAAGGTTTGCTGCAGACATGGATGTCCAGGAAGTCTTGGTCTTGGGAGACTCGGACCTTCTGGTACATCAAATTCAAGGAGAATGGGAAACGCGAGATCTGAAGCTCATACCATACCGACAATGCTTGCATGATCTTTGTCAACGGTTTAGATCAGTGGAGTTCAGGCATATTCTAAGGGTCCATAATGAGGTCGCCGATGCTTTGGCTACCCTGGTGTCAATGCTGCACCATCCGGACAAAGCATATGTCGATCCTTTGCACATTCAAGTACGAGATCAGCATGCCTACTACAACATGATTGAAGAAGAATTGGATGGCGAACCATGGTTCCATGATATCAAGGAATACATCAGAATGGGAATATACCCAGTACAAGCCACGAGGGATCAAAAGAGAACAATTCGGCAGTTGGCAAGTGGATTTTTCTCGAGTGGAGGAGTTCTGTATAAAAGAACACCAGACCTGGGATTGTTAAGATGCATAGATTCTAGACAAGCTATGACTGTCATGTCTAAAGTACATTCAGGAGTCTGCGGACAACATATGAGTGGATATGTGCTGGCGAAGAAAATTCTCTGAGCAGGTTATTATTGGCTCATCATGGAGCGAGATTGTATTAGTTTTGTGCGCAAATGTCATCAGTGCCAGATACACGGAGATTTGATTCATTCTCCACCATCGGAATTGCACACAATGTCAGCGCCATGGCCCTTCATCGCTTGGGTCATGGATATCATTGGACCAATTGAGCCAGCAACATCCAACGGGCATAGGTTCATTCTGGTAGCCATTGATTATTTCACCAAATGGGTTGAGGCCAAAACTTTCAAGTCTGTGACCAAGAAAGCAGTGGTCAATTTTGTTCACTCAAATATCATCTGTCGATTTGGAATCCCAAAGGTGATCCTCACAGATAATGGTGCTAATCTTAACAACAATTTGATGAAAGAGGTATGTCAACAATTTAAGATTACACACTGCAATTCCTCCCCATATCGTCCCAAGGCGAATGGAGCAGTTGAGGCAGCCAACAAAAACATAAAGAAGATACTTCGGAAAATGGTAGAAGGTTTGAGGCAATGGCATGAAAAATTACCATTTGCATTGTTGGGTTATCGCACCACTGTCCGTACTTCATTAGGTGCAACTCCTTATTTGTTGGTATCTGGAACTGAAGCCGTAATACCTGCGGAAGTTGAAATCTCGTCCCTTCGGATTGTCGCTGAAGCTGAGATTGATGATGATGAGTAGGTCAAAACTCGTCCGGAGCAGTTGAACTTGATTGATGAAAAAAGATTAGCAGCTGTGTATCATGGCCAGTTATATCAAAAGAGAACGGCAAGAGCATACAACAAAAAGGTGCATCCCCGGAAGTTTGAAGTGGGCCAACAAGTGCTGAAACGCATCCTTCCACATCAGGCTGAGGCAAAAGGAAAGTTCGCCCCGAATTGGCAAGGGCCATTCATTGTAACCAGAGTGTTGTCCAATGGTGCTTTATGTTTAATAGATATCGGAGGAAAATTCATCGACATGGCTATCAATTCTGACGCAGTTAAGAGATATTATGTATGATTTCTTTTAATTGTAATTGTTGTTTGTTTGCATTTGGCATGATATCGAAGAATGAAATGACGGAGGCAATTTGTTCTTCCATCCAAACACTTCAACCTTTACTTCCCCTTCTGAGCCTTATTTATTCTTTCATACCCCTCTTTTGGAATCAGTAATGAAAATGAAAAAAGGGAGAAAAGAAAAATAATGATAATAAAGACAAAAGAAAAGTCACAAGAAAAACAAAGGAATTGGGAATTACATTTGACCTGATTCCTCAAAAAGGATACGTAGGCACCTCACGAATCGGTCATAGTGTAATAAGAATCCCCAAGCAAGAAAAACCGGGGCAGAAGTGGTGTTTATAATTTTGGGGAAAGAAAGTTGATTCCAAGAGTTGTAATGTTTTACCCATCAAAATTATTTTAAATTTTTCTTTAGCCATACACCAGAAACACATATTGATATCCAAAAGACCTCCCGATCAGTATCCGCGAAGTGCCAAGTTGGGCAAATGGAAGTCTGGAGTAACACTCTGGTCCCCAGTAGAAAAGAAATGAAATGAGGGAATCCCCAGCAGAAAGGAAATGAAATGAGAGAATCTTATCAATAACACCCCAATCCCCAACTAAAAAGAAATAAAATGAGAGTCTTATCGATGAAAACCTTCACAGGCACCGTAAAGCGACGGAAGTTGAGAGAAATAAAATGAAGAGTCTTATCGGTGAAAACCTTCACAGGCACCATAGGGCGACGGGAGTTGAGAGAAACGAGAGAGTCTTATTAGTGAAAATCCCTCGAAGGGCACTATAAGGCGACAAGGAATTGAAAGTGGGCAAACGAGGTAAGGTTGACAAAAATGATCCGTCGAGGCATCAAGCAGAACAAAGATGTTGATTCGGCAAAAGAGTTGGGTGGCAGGACCTTTTGAAATGCAAAGTAAGGTCATCAGAAAGATTGAGTGATATAATAGACTGGGTTGATTTAATGCACGACATGATCATTGAGATCGGTTATACCATTCAGATAAGTCCTTTTCTTTTTTCTCTTCAAACAATTCTTTAGGAAAATTTTTCTTTTTATCTTTTGAAGTCATCATCTTTCATTTCTTTTGGTTAAAGATTTTTATATTAGTTTGTTTTAAGAAGGATTTTCAAGGCCAACTACCAGTCGCCAACATGGGACAAGGTAAATGGGGATAAGACAGACCGAAGATAATGGGACGGGACAAGAAAGGCGTCATTATAAGACCAAGTGATGGATTGCTCCAAGATGTCGTGGAAAGTATGGAGTAAAAGTGGAAAACAACGGTTGAGAAGTTGGCAAATAACAGAAGCATCAAGAAGGTCGAAAGTTATCGGCCAAGTTTCAAGATGGTCGAACAACGCAGAGCGTGGAAAAAAGAAAAGGGGAAAACCATCCCCAGCAGGAACGCCCCCCACGTTTTAAACTAACAAATTTTCTTTGATTTGAAGCAGAGACAGTAAATGTTATTGATGATGGAAAGACATGCCATAAGAAAGATTGTCAAACTGGGGCAGAAAATTTTCTTTCATTTCGAAAATTTTCTGGAAGTCTAACACAAGTTTGTTGAAAAGCGGTATCCCCAGCAGTTTTCGGGAGAAGGCAAAACAAGTTTTAAAGAAAGCAATGTCAGGGGGGAGATAACACAAGTCTTAAGGGAAGTAGTTTCAGAGGAAGGAAAACACCAACTTTAAGGGAAGTAGTCTTTGAAGGAGGAGAATAACATATCTTTGAATGAAACACCGGAGGTATCCCCAGCAGTTTTCAGAGGAATGAAACACCAGTTTTGACTTTTGAGGGAAGCAGTTCTGAAAGAAGATTATTCAAGTTAGAAGGAAAATGGTTCAGGAGGCAGGAAGGAACAACGACAATAGAACATATTTTTAAGAAGTTGTTGAAGTCAGGAGCCCGCCTGGAGAATGGAGGTGTTATATCTTTAAGTTGTAGTTGAAGTCAGGAGCCCGCCTGGAGAATGGAGGTGTTATATCTTTAAGTTGTAGTTGAAATTAGGTGCCCGCCGGGAGAATGAAGGTGTTATATTTTAAGAAGTTACTGCAGTCAGGAGCCCGCCTGGAGAATGGAGGTGTTATATCTTTAAGTTGCAGTCGAAGTCAGGAACCCGCCTGGAGAATGGAGGTATTATCTTTTTAAGTCATAACAGAAGTTAGGAGCCCGCCTGAAGAATGGAGGTGTTATATCTTTAAGTTGTAGTTGAAGTCAGGAGCCCACCTGGAGAATGGAGGTGTTATATCTTTAAGTTGTAGTTGAAGTTAGGAGCCCGCCTGGAGAATGGAGGTGTTATATCTTTAAGTTGTAATTGAAGTCAGGTGCCCGCCTGGAAAATGGAGGTGTTATATTTTAAGAAGTTATTGCAGTCAGGAGCCCGCCTGGAGAATGGAGGTGTTATATATTTAAGTTGCAGTCGAAGTCAGGAACCCGCCTGGAGAATGGAGGTATTATATTTTTAAGTCATAACAGAAGTCAGCAGCCCGCCTGGAGAATGGAGATGTTATATTTTAAGAAGTTATTGGAGTCAGGAGCCCGCCTGGAGAACGGAATGGCGCTATCGTTTTAAGTAGTTGTTGACGTCAGTAAAGTAGAGGGATACAACAAAAATCCCCAGCATAAATTCAAGTTCAGAAATTAGAAGGAGGGCAACAGTGTTCAGAAGAAGGCAGTTCAAGCTTCGAAGGAAAAATAATGCGAAGCTCACAAAAAGGAAATAAGCATTTCGAGTTCGGCAATCAAGAGAGAATACAAGTCAAGTCAGAAGTAAAAAAACATCAGAGGGAACACTAGGCAACAAGACAGTGAGGCAACAAGGCAACAACAGTCACATGACCAAGTTTGAGAATAAATCTTTGTAATTCGTAGACTATAGTTTAGTCTAACTTCTTGTTTTCTTATAGCATGGTGTAATAAGGAGGTCGGTAAGCAGTAGCAGCAACATGCAACAACAGTAACAGCAAAATCCCAGTCCCATGGTAGCCCCAGTTACCAAAACATCCCGATCTACATTGACCTGATTCCCTTTTAGCCAGAGATATGTAGGAAACCTTTGAAGCAGAGGTTCGGCCAAATCTTTCAAAAAAAAAAAAATGCTTCACCCGGAGTAGCCGAACGGGCAAAAATCACTCGTATCCGCTCACTTTATCTTTGCACGGAAACTCTTCGCGTTTCCGGACAAAGAGGGGTAGATGTGAGCACGTGAGTTTTGCCCTATGAGAACTACTCCCAAAAAATTCAAATAAAATGGTTTTGTATTGTTTGTGATTTATTTGTATTTTTGTCTGTGCATGTTTTAAGGAAAATACAAAAATATGTGTTGCATGTGCATTTAGGATTTAATTTTACAATTTTAGAATTAATTAAACAATCAAGTTTGTTTTACAAAATGGAAAAATCACAAAATATGTACTTTGCATTTTTTGCATTTAATGTTCAAATTGTGTGATTTTATCTTTATTGATGTTTAATTTCGTGTGATAATTATTATTAAGAGTTAATATTTTTAGTTAATTGTCGATTTTATAATTTAATTAGGATTTTTAGTTTTATTGTTGAAAAGGCAAATTGAAAAGGAAAAGAGAATAAGAAGAGGAAAATTCGGTTGGGCCAATTTGGCCAAGCCCAAATCCAAAACACAGCCAAACCTGGCCAAAAAACCAGCCCATACCCGCCCCAAATCCAGTCCACCTGCGACCAATCCAGAACGACATCGTTTGGACATTGTGAATTTGGACCGTCAATCTCATACGATCAAACGGTCCAGTCCACCTCCAGAATTATCCAAATGACGTCGTTTTAAGTCATTCAATCTCAACCATTCGTTTGATTGGATCGAACGGCCCAGATCAACTCCTCCAATACCCGACCCATTCCCATCCAAGACCGATCCGGTCTCGAGGTAAGTGAAGCGACGTCGTTCCCATTAATGAATGGATCCAAGTCGTTGATCTTATCAGATCGAGCGGCCTGGATTCATTCTGGCCCTTCATATATATACACTTCAAACCATACCCCGCCCCCAAAACCAAACCCCCCTCGCCCCATCGTCTCTCTCAGGCCCCTCAGAGACGACCCCTCGAAACCCTAGCCGCCACCAAATCCCTTCGCCGTAAACCCGGCGGCAACAACGCCGGTGACCACCGAACTCACACCCCTAAACCACGTTGAACCCCTCAGTCCAAATCTATACCCCTTTAACCTTGAATCATACTACAACTTCTCGAATCTTCAATCGAAGATTCGAGCAAAACCCTAAACTTACCCAACCAGTCCCAAAGTCACATACCAGCTCCACCTGACCTCCTTCGTTCCCAAACCACCCTTACTTTCGTTCGAATCCCATTAGAACTAGTCGGATCTTAAATCGACTAGCAAACCCTAAAAGGACCAAAACTGGAACCTGTCCAAAATTAGGAGAATTTTGAGGCTGTTAATCGACCTTAGTCGAGTGTTCTCAGTCGAGAACACTCGATTAAGGTCCGTTTTCGCTTCAAATATTTCAAGATGAAGTGTCGACTGAAACAGATTGGGTTTGGTCTGAAATTTCAAGGTATTTCTTTTGTTTTCCTTTTTCTTTTGTTGTTGTTTTATTTTGACTGATTAATTCGTCATTTTTGTCAAGTAGTTCTTCCTCCTCTTTTGGACCTTTTTCTTGGTCCAGTTTTCTTCTGTTGATTAACATATGGTATAAATAGTTTCGTCGATTAATCCGTTCATGTTTGTAGTTTAGTAGTCCTCGTCAAGATATTTGATGTCGATCGAATAATTTTGTGATCCGTATATTCTCAGCTTCAAGGGTTCATTGTTAGTGTTGAGTTTTGCTACTTGAATCAGTAGGTTTTTAATTCATATTCGTTTTTGAATTGAGTTACAATCAATCAAAACTTAAGGTAGAGATTCAAGGGAGCTTTAATTTGAAAAGTTGAACTGAGGGTAACATGACAGCATGGGTTGTCAGGGCACTTTTTAATTTAGAAAACCATGCTGCCCAAAACTAGGGGAATAAAATAATGAAATTGGGATGTAATAGGGTAACTGACACTTCTGTCTTGGTTTTTGGGTGGGAAAATCAGAGGGGGTGATGAGAGGAAATATTTTCTTAATAGTTAAGTGCTTTTAGGAGTTGGAAATCAGGGACAACATGAGCTAATGATAAAAGCTTAAAGGTGTGCACATGGGAGGGGAGATAAAAAAAAAGGAAGAGAGAGGTTGGAGGGGGAAAGAGTCTTGAAGTTTAAAAGAGCAGGACAAGCATACACAAGGGAGAGCTGAGGAGATTGGGGGAGAGAACTTTCTGAGAGAGTACATACAGACAAACTTAAGGGAAGAGGGAGGGAATCAGAAAAGAAAAACTAAAACTGCCAAAAATTGGCTACTGTTCCATTGAGCTCTGATTTGATTTCCAAAGTTTTCAATTTCTGAAATAGTTTCCGGTCTATCTAGGCTGAAATGATTTGAGTTTGGTATTTTAAAAAGTTTGGTTCTTGAAGTTCTGGCCGCATTTTCATGAGTGTTGGACTTCGTTTCCTGGTTTGAAACTGGTTACCTAGTTGTTTCTGTTGCTGATCATTGTTCTTGCTACTGTCCTGCTGTTGCTTCCTCATTTTCCGTGTTATTTTCGAATTTCAGGTACTTTTCTTTAGCTTATGAGTATAGCATGACTGCTGGACATGTAATTCTAGCGAAATTCTGGTTGAATGGAAAGCTACATTTGAATTTGGCCTCCCATGTTTCTCTTGCTATTTCAATATTACGTAGTTAGGTTTTTGAACTACAAGTGTCAGTTAGGTTTTCTAAATTCGTTTGTGAAGAGTAGTCTGCAGTAGTAAGTTTGCATTTGTATTGATGTATGAACTATGGATTCTATTTACTTAGTTTTCTTTTAACAAATCTAAGTGAGTGCTAGTTAAAGGATTTATTAAGATTTTGTATAAAGGTTTAGTGTAATGCTTTGGGTTGTAAATCCATGTTTAGCTTATACTGTAGACCAGTTGTCTTAGCTTGGGTAGCCATTTGATTTCAGTGAATTGCTAAATATCGACTTGTATCTATTCACTCATATTTCGCCTTGTAAACATGCCCATTGGTGAAACTAAGGTTCAGAGTTATGTTTAAAGTTAGTAAAAGCTGAATCAAGCATGCTTACCTGATTGTTTAATGCTGAGTTGTGTTATTCATGTCGGGATAGGATGATTAAAATTGGAAGGCTAAGTAGGTAGGAAATAGGATAATTTCCTATTCCCAGAAGGTATCAGTTAAAAGGCATTCAGAATTGGTATCATAATTTGGGGCTTAGTTTCCAAGTTAAATACGTTTGGGCTCCGCAAAGATTCGACCATGAGCACCTGTTGTACAATTGCATCGTGAATAGGGCTTTCTTTGGGTCATTTTAATCCATCAGGGGTTTCAGCAGCTTTTGGGTTCTGAAAAGTTATTAGGCTCGTTGGGTCAAGTTTGAAAGCAGTTGTGAATTAGATTCTTAAATTAAATATTCCCTTAATTCAATGTTTTTCTAATTAGCCAGTAGATTGAAATTTTATTTCGAATGAATAGAGGCTCTCTAATTTTCTTTCTTTATCTAATTAATTGGTTTTCTTTTTTCAAAATAGATTAGGGGTGAATCGTAGTAGATAATAAATAGTCCATGGCCCTCCAAATATAATTTGAAAACCCTTTTAAATTAGAATCAAGGTGCATCATGCCAAACAAAAATGACAATTGCATGACACTCGCTTTAATTAAGTTCTGTTTAATCCTCAGAATTCGAGGCGCGCCATTTAGCAAATTTCCATAGCCCTCGCAAAGTTAAAAACACGTAGTCGCTTTAGGCACGTTATTTCAATAATTTACTTTCCTAAACTCGGGTGTGCATTTATGTGACCCAAATCCAAATCTCAATGTCGGATAAAATGTGGTGCGAATTGCGGGTGCATTTATGTGACGTGGTTCAAGACATATTTTAAATGACGTTGCAATTTTCCTTGAAAAAATAATTATTAAATAAAGCGGTTAAAGGTAAAATTGCACAAAGGATTAAACATGTTTAAAATAAGATAATTAGGCCAATAATAACAGTTGAGCGACCGTGCTAGAACCACGGAACTCGGGAATGCCTAACACCTTCTCCCGGGTTAACAGAATTCCCTACTCGGATTTCTGGTTCACGGACTGTAATACAGAGTCAATCTTTTCCTCGATTCGGGATTCAACCGGTGACTTGGGACACCATAAATCTCCCAAGTGGCGACTCTGAATCTTTGAATAAAATCCCGTTTCGATTGTCCTTTAATTGGAAAAACTCTCCCTACGCCCCTGCGGACGCAGGTAAAAAAGAGGTGTGACATTGGTTATACTTACAAAGGAGCGTAAGTGTGGAATTTCAATGTAAAGATCTGGAATTGCAATTATTAATGCTTAATTATTTTGTGGAAATAGCTTTATGGTTCCAAAACCTTGGGCTATTATCCCAAAAAATAGGGGCATTTGCATTTATACCCGCTTTTTGTGTCACGTTTTAACTTGTGCCCGCTTTGCAAAAAAAATTGCAAGCGTACCCACTTTTTCGCATAACTTCAGCATACGGGGCTGAAGTAGCAAAGGTAATCACGCAAAACTTCAGCATTCTAGTAGCCGGGCCTGAAGTTCAGCTCTAGAGCTGAAGTTTTTGTTTTGTATTTTTTTTTGTAACTGGCGAAGAGCTGAAGTTTTTAAAACCCTTGAGTATGTACTGCTGAAGTTTCTATTTTTGAGAAAGGGGAACTACCTGATGCCACAAGAAAAGAAGCTGAAGCTTTACTGTTTGAAAGTTCAAAAGACACTTACTTCAGGAGCAAGGTTGCCAACGTAAACAATTGTATACTGGGGATTATTTTCTGGAGCATCTTCGTTCACCACCTTTTCTTGACCATCATCTACATAATGAAAATATAATGACGAGAAGATTGTAAGACAGAGTCAAATTAACCTAATAAAGGAGGATAAGGCAACCGCCAAGCATTACTAAGCACATAATGTCACATATATAGCTCAAATTAGTTTGATAAACGGTCTATGTATATAGCACAAAATTCCATAGAATATGCATGTCCTATCTATAACACATGCAACATGAACACCGAAGATGAAAAAGAGAAACAGAGAGCATTAAGATGTTTAATTATGTATAGTAAGATGACTTCTGAGGAATTGAGTGAAGCCATAGAAGAAGAGATATTTTTACATCAATGTTAAGTTCCGGAGAGATATGGAGATCACTGGGAGAAGGAGGAGGAGAAATGGGGCTGAAGTTGTTTAAAAAGTGGGTACAAATTAAAAAAAATTTAAAAAATGGGTATAAGTTAAATGAGGGCGACCAAATAGGGCGCCCCGTGCAAGTTTTACAAAAGAAGGCTAGTTTATGAAGATAATTGGGGCATTAGTAATTGTAACTCAAGTTATCATGACTTGCCGTGTACGTAGATGCAAAGTGTACCCAACGCATATTCTCATTGTTCCTCAAAATGAATGGTTGTGCCAATTATAATACGGTCAAAAGTATCCATGTACTTTCGGAAATGGTTTAATAATACTCTCCGTTGTACTATTTGGCTACCTGATCCCCTACCGTTACACTATAATTCAAAAATACCCTTATTTGGACGATTTGTCACGTGGCATTCACCAATTAAAATAACCCAACTCCTTTCTATTATCCCGTTCGATTCAAATAACCCTGAACCCAACCCAAACACACCCTAACTAAATATTAATCTAAACCTAAAAAACCTCATTTTTTATTTTTGTCCCAACTTCGCAGCTTCTCGTTCAAGCATCCGAACATGGTCAAAATCATTACTCCCCCGTTTCAAATTAGATGAGGTACTTTCCTTTTAAGTCTGTTCCAAAATAATACATTTCTAAATTTGAAAATAATTTAACTTTAAACTCTTCATTTTACCCATTTTATCATTAATGAGAAGCTTTTATAACCACACAAATGTCATGACCCCACAAAGCTTTTAAGACCACAAGTTTCAAAAATCTTTTTTTTCCTTAAACTTTGTGCCGAGTCAAACTATGTCATCTAAATTGAAATGGAAGGAGTATTATTTTAAAAAGTTTAAACACATCCACTTTCAAACAATACATTCTGTTTGATCATATCTAATTTCTCATTTCAGGAAGAAAAAAAAAGAATTATTCTTCTCTATATACATCTCTCCAATTGTAAGCCTTCTTCCAAGAGAAAAACTTTAACTACACTACTTTTCCTCCAGAAAGTTGTCTTCTTTGTGTGTCCACCACAACATTTGGTGCAACATATGCTAGTTTTTATTTTTAAAATTCTGATTTTGTTTCTCATTTTCGAAATTCAAATTTCCAAATGATGACCCCATCGCCAACAAGATTCTTGTATTATTTTCCTGTGTCATGATCTCCTTACATGTCGCCGACGGTTAGAAAACTAATTCAAAATTGTAGTAGGAAATCTTAGTTATTTAGGATTTGGTTTATTTAATTCATGTCTAAATAGAATTTACAGTTAAAATTAATATAGGAATAAGCTTTTCTATTTCTATTTGAAATAGGCTTCATACTATTATAAATACGGGTATTGATAGCTTATTTTATGTGTGGAGATTTGTGAGAATTGTAGAGAGGTAGCTATGATGTAGAGAGATTCAAGAGTTTATGAGTTGTGAAAAAACCCTCCTACCAAGTTCTCTCCCTAGTTTAATAATTTTCTTCTATATAGCTTTTTCTAAATTTCTTGCTTGTGCCTAAATTATTTTTCGGGGTATTTCAATCCTTCATATTGGTATCAGAGCTTCTACGATCTTGGGAGAGAATCAAGTAGCTTCCACTGCCGGCGGGCGGCGCTAGCCAATGTGTGTCGCCTGTTTGGCCAAAAAATATGTTGGCAAAATATGGATAATTGTTAACGAAATTAGATTATTTGATGATAAATTTCAAGACATATTCAAGAAAAAAAACAAGTTTAAAGAGGTGAAAACAAATATGGTAGAAGAGGAAGAAACTCTTCTATAAAAGTTGGAGAGAGGTTTTAAAAAGTTGGAAGTTGAAGACAGGTGCTTCGACAAAAATTGAGTGTTGGTGACAAAGTGTATCAACGTGAGTTGGAGACAGGTGCTTCAACAAATATTGAGTGTTGGTGACAAAGTGCATCAACGTGAGTTGGAGACAGGAGCTTCAACAAAATTGAGTGTTGGTGACAAAGTACATCAACATGAGTTGGAGGCAGGTGCTTCAACAAAATTGAAGGATGGAGACATATGCTTCATCAAAAGTGAAAGTTGGAGAGAAGTGATCCAACATAACTGCAAAACAAACAAGTCAGACGTAAACAACTTTGAATTACGGGAGAATGTTGGAAAACTAATTCAGAGTTGTAGTATGAAACCATAGTTATTTAGGATTTGGTTTATTTAATTCATGTCAAAATAGAATTTGCAGTTAGAATTAATATAGGAATAAGCTTTCCTATTTCTAGTTGAAATAGGTTTCATACTATTATAAATAAGAGTATGGATAGCTTATTTTATGTGTGGAGATTTGTGAGAATTGTAGAGAGGTAGCTATGATGTAGAGAGATTCAAGAGTTTATGAGTTGTGAAAAAAACCCTCCTACCAAGTTCTCTCCCTAATTTAATAAATTTCTTCTATTTAGCTTTTGCTAAATTTCTTGCTTGTGCCAAAATTGTTCTTCGGGGTATTTCGATCCTTCATATTGGTATCAGAGCTTCTACAATCTTGTGAGAGAATCAAGTAGCTTCAGCTGCCGGCGGGCGGCGGTAGACAATGTGTGCCGCCCGTCTGGCCAAAAAATATGTTGGCAAAATATAGATAACTGTTAATGAAATTAGATTATTTTATGATAAATTTCAAAACAGATTCAAGAAAATAAATAAATTTAAAGAGGTAAAAATAAATATGGCACAAGAGGAAGAAACGCTTCTATAAAAGTTGGAGAGAGGTTTTTAAAAGTTGGAAGTTGAAGACAGGTACTTCAATAAAAATTGAGTGTTGGTGACAAAGTGCATCAATGGTTGGTAACAAAGTGCATCAACGGTTGGTAACAAAGTGCATCAACGTGAGTTAGAGACAGGTGCTTCAATAAAAATTGAGTGTTGGTGACAAAGTGCATCAACGGTTGGTGACAGTGCATCAACGTGAGTTGGAGACAAAGGCTTCAACAAAATTGAGTATTGGTGACAAAGTGCATCAACGTGAGTTGGAGATAGGTGCTTCAACAAAATTAAGGGATGGAGACCTGTGCTTCATCAAAAGTGAAAGTTGGAGAGAAGTGATCCAACATAACTGCAAAACAAACAAGTCAGACGTATACAACTTTGAATTACGGGAGAATGTTAGAAAACTTATTCAAAGTTGTAGCAGGAAACCTTGGTTATTTAGGATTTGGTTTATTTAATTCATGTCTAAATAGAATTTGCAGTTAGAATTAATATATGAATAAGCTTTCCTATTTCTAGTTGAAATAGGTTTCGTACTATTATAAATAAGGGTATTGATAGATTATTTTATGTGTGGAGATTTGTGAGAATTGTAGAGAGGTAGCTATGATGTAGAGAGATTCAAGAGTTTATGAATTGTGAAAAAACCCTCCTACCAAGTTCTCTCCCTAGTTTAATAAATTTCTTCTATTTAGCTTTTGCTAAATTTCTTGCTTGTGCCTAAATTGTTCTTTGGGGTATTTCAATCCTTCATATTGGTATCAGAGCTTCTACGATCATGGGAGAGAATCAAGTATCTTCCGTTGCCGTCGGGCGGCGCTAGCCAATGTGTGCTGCCCGTTTGGCCAAAAAATGTATTGGCAAAATCATAGATAATTGTTAACGAAATTAGATTATTTGATGGTAAGTTTCAAGACAGATTCAACAAAAAAAAACAAGTTTAAAGAGGTGCAAACAAATATGGCACAAGAGGAAGAAACTTTTCTCTAAAAGTTGGAGAGAGGTTTTAAAAAGTTGGAAGTTGAAGACAGGTGCTTCAACAAAAATTGAGTGTTGGTGATAAAGTACATCAATAGTTGGTGACAAAGTGCATCAACGTGAGTTGGAGACATGTGCTTCAACAAAAATTGAGTGTTGGTGACAAAATGCATCAACAGTTGGTGATAAAATGCATCAACGTGAGACAAGGGCTTCAACAAAATTGAGTGTTAGTGACAAAGTGCATCAACGTGTGGAGACAGGTGCTTCAACAAAATTAAGTGTTGGTGACAAAGTGCATCAACGGTTGGTGATAAAGTGCATCAACGGTTGTTGGAGACAGGTGCTTCAACAAAATTAAGGGATGGAGACATGTGCTTCATCAAAAGTGAAAGTTGGAAAGAAGTGATCCAACATAACTGTAAAACAAACAAGTCAGACGTATACAACTTTGAATTACGGGAGAATGTTGGAAAACTAATTCAAAGTTGTAGCAGGAAACCTTGGTTATTTAGGATTTGGTTTATTTAATTTATGTCTAAATAGTATTTGCAGTTAGAATTAATATATGAATAAGCTTTCCTATTTCTAGTTGAAATAGGTTTTGTACTATTATAAATACGGGTATTGATAGCTTATTTTATGTGTGGAGATTTGTGAGAATTGTAGAGAGGTAGCTATGATGTAGAGAGATTCAAGAGTTTATGAATTGTGAAAAAATCCTCCTACCAAGTTCTCTCCCTAGTTTAATAAATTTCTTCTATTTAGCTTTTGCTAAATTTCTTGCTTGTGCCTAAATTGTTCTTCGGGGTATTTCAATCCTTCATATTGGTATCAGAGCTTATACGATCTAGTAGCTTCTGCTACCGGCGGCGGCGCTAGCCAATGTGTGCCGCCCGTCTGGCCAAAAAATATGTTGGGAAAATATAAATAATTGTTAACGAAATTAGATTATTTGATGATAAGTTTCAAGACAGATTCAAGAAAAAAAATAAGTTTAAAGAGGTGCAAACAAATATGACACAAGAGGAAGAAACTCTTATCTAAAAGTTGGAGAGAGGTTTTAAAAAGTTGGAAGTTGAAGACAGGTGCTTCAACAAAAATTGAGTGTTGGTGACAGAGTACATCAACGGTTGGTGACAAAGTGCATCAACGTGAGTTGGAGACAGGTGCTTCAACAAAATTTGAGTGTTGGTGACAAAGTGCATCAACGATTGGTGACAAAGTGCATCAACGTGAGTCGGAGACAGGGGCTTCAACAAAATTGAGTGTTGGTGACAAAGTGCATCAACGTGAGTTGAAGACAGGTGCTCCAACAAAATTGAGGGATGAATACATGTGCTTCATCAAAAGTGAAAGTTGGAAAGAAGTGATCCAACATAACTGCAAAACAAACAAGTCAGACGTATACAACTTTGAATTACGGGAGAATGTTGGAAAACTAATTCAAAGTTGTAGTAGAAAACCTTAGTTATTTAGGATTTGATTTATTTAATTCATGTCTAAATAGAATTTGCAGTTAGAACTAATATAGGAATAAGCTTTTCTATTTGTAGTAAAAATAAGTTTCATACTATTATAAATAAGGGTATTGATAACTTATTTTATATGTGGAAGAAATAAAGAATTGTAGATATCATCAGAGATTTATAATAAAATAATTTCCTTCACTGACATTCAGCTAAAATAAATTTGTAAATTTTAATAAAGGTGCAACAAAGAAGAATCCAGGAAGGGCTTAAAATGAAAATCTAAATTTTTATTTCGATATTGGACCTACAGCTTGCTAAACTTGGAAAAGTAAGCCAAGGAAATAACTTAATAATGGCAGCAACGTTAAAGCTTTAAAATGAATTAGAACCCCAAGCAAAGATCAAATGAGAATAACAATAATATGCAAGAGAGCCCCAGGTTGGAGAAACCTTAAAAATAGTGGATTTGAGCTTTTTAACTGTAAACTATGGTGAATTGGGGGGAGAGAGTATAAAAATAGGGTCCTTTTTAGGTTTAGCTGTGTTTTAAATTGGGGGTGTGTTTGGGTCGGGTTCCGAGTTATATTGAATCGAACCGGGTAATAGAAATGGGTTTAAGTTGGTGAAGCCACGTGGTAGACCGTCCAATCCCTTCTAGTATAACTTAGCCACAAAGATGGCCGTCTTTGCATGTTTCACCCATCTCCAGCACCTCAAATTGCTGTTTTCTGCATTTCTTACCTATTTTAATGCCTTTAAAAAAATGTTTGATCCGATGGAAATACTATTTTTCTTCAGATTTTATTACTTGGACGGTTGCACAATGGAAAATACAGTACAACTACGTACAAGACAAGAAATTTGAGCTTTTGATTATTTTTAAGACAGAGATTATTTGGAACTGCAGACTGGATTATTTTTAAAACAAAGATTAATTAGTAGACAACTTCTTGCAAGGCAGAACATGTCGTAGTCCAAATGATTCCTTCTTTGTTTATTTTAGAGATTATAAGTATATCCTATTGTATTTGGATAAAGGTCACAATTATTGGTGGTGAATATGACTCAATCTCCATCTAGAGTGCAATTATCTACAAACAAAATTTAAAAACGATCCAATCAAAATATTTAAATGCCTAAAAAAGGAAAGTAGTCAAACCAATAGTAGGATAACAGGTGTAAAAATATTCTCTAGAATTTTGATTTAAGATATATTCCCAAAGATTGTCAACACTATGAGAGCAATGTTTGCATCTTATTTTGGTATAACAACTTTTGCATCTTTAGACTTATATAAGAGTGGACCACCTTGTGTTCAAAAAAAAAATTCTTATGAATTTTTCTCTTCCTAAAAAATTTCTCATTTTCCAATTTGGGTATATTGACAAAAGTAATTGGTTATGGCTTTTGAAAAAAAAATGTAGAAAGCTTGAACTTAATTTGGGATTTTCCCTTCGTAACACGTGGTAATTTGTTTGTTCCATGTTATTTACCAAATCTTTTCTTGCATATGATTATGCTGGTGAAAACTTAATTGGTTTAAACTTGTCCATGGTATATAATTTTGTCAGATTAGTTTCAAGAGACAAGAATCACCAAGAAGAAGATTAGACGACAAACATACTGTAAACATGCAATGATTAACCAGATTTAAAAATAAACTTAATCTTCAAATTGGTTAAAATCGCTAAAAAATATTAGTGCGCTAATTAATGGTAATTACTCCCTTTCTGATTAAGCCCAACAAATAGAAGAAAATAAGTGAGTGTTGTTTGGAAACAAGCAAATGAGTAATGATTACAGGTCTAAGAATACTTTATAGCAAGGATCCAAAGACTAATTATTATGATTAGATTATTGTTCCTCTTTTTCGTATTATGTTAATGAAAGGTTTATGTTTTTTCACAAAAGGGTATCCGAGAAAAGGAGAACTATGGACTTATTAGGGGTAATATAGTCAATGAACATGGGTTGATCAAAGTGTTTTTCAAGTAAAGAGTATTCTCTTATGTTTCAATTAAAGAAATTTCTCCTCCGAGAAATATTTGTTGGCATAATTATAGGAGCAACAGTTTCAATGAGTAGATTGTCCCGTATGTTTTGATATTTCTGCCTGTTGGACCATACTTTTGTTGGAGCAAATAAATGCTAAACCAATTAGTGATGAGTTAAAGGGCGAATCTTAGTTGAACTTAACAAATTTTAGACCGAATAAAATAAAGCACTTGTATAATAAGTAGGGCTCAAGAGCATTCAATAGCAGATTTAATGTGCTATGATTGACAATAAATATGATAGCATAAATGTATAATAACTGTAAATAATGACAAGAAATGTAATGAGAAAGGATCTACCACCCAATTATTGTATGATTGGGATATTCCTTTTCTCTGACGACGACGTGAAAAAGTGACAAAACTAGATAGGTGTGGAATCTTGAAATTTATGGATAAAGATTGAACAATGTGTGCTCGAATAAATCAATGAATAAGGAAACTACTTCGTAAACTCTTCTGTCAACCTTAACAATATGTTCTAGTCCAAAAAAGCAGATCCTCTTTTGTTCCCTCTCTCTTCCTATTTATAAGGGATATTCCCCAAAAACCCTAAAGAATATAGCATAAAGAATATCCAAAGGAATATTCTCTATGACCACTTCTGAACTTATGTTACCGTTACTTTCTTATCTTGGCTACCCGCTTTTGGCATCAGCCTTCGTGAGAACAACCTTCAGTCGTTATATCGTAGTCGACCTCGTCCTTTGTCTTACTTATCCGTTACCGTGATCACCAAATTTGAACCTATACAGTTAGTCCCTCCACTTGTTGAGGTCGTAGCCCTGTTGTTAAATAAAGTGAGGGTAGAATAGTCTTTGTATGGAAAGGTTGTTAGAAGTTAGTTAAAGTTGTTAATGGTTAATAGAAGAGTTAGTTAAGTTAGGATTAAGAGTTAGTTAGATTGTTAATGAAAGGCTTAAGGAATTGTTATATATACACATAGCATCACATTGTAAAGTTACTACTTTGAAAAGAAATGAAAATACTATCCACTAATTCTCTCTCTATCGTCTGACTCATCATCATCTTCTTCTTCTTCTTCATATCAGTTCTTCTACTTCTTCTCACTGTTCTTACTCTTTCTCTTACTGTATTGATTGATAATTCAATCAAGTGTTCATATCAGTTTAGTTAACAATTTCATGGTATTAGAGCCAACACGATACATAATCGTAGCTCCATCACAATCCAAAATTCAAGTAAGAAATATTTCTTGTTTTCTAAAATTCTGCATTTGCTCTGTCCAAATCTTGAGCAAGATAAAGAAAAATGGCACTGAATGGCGAAACTGTGGTTCAAACACCAGGAAATCATCTTCCAAATGAACATGCAACACAATCTGGGGTTAATCTAGGGAATCAAGTCAGTGGAATTAACTACAGTCATCCCTTATTCTTGTCTCCTACATATGTGAGCGGGATCCATATCATTTCATTCCAATTAACTGGAATAGAGAACTATTCTATTTGGTTCAGATCAATGAGAGTTGCACTGCTAGGTCAGAACAAGCTGGGGTTAGTAGATAGCACATGTAGCAAGGAAAGATTCCCAGAAATGATGTGGAATCATTGGGAAAGAGTGAATGCGATTGTTCTTTCTTGGATTATGAATTCAGTTACAAAAGGGCTTCTTGGTGGAATCATGTATGCATCTAGTGCACAAGTGGTATGAGAAGATTTTGCTGAAAGATTCAACAAGGTTGATGACTCAAGAACCTTTAATCTCCACAAAGAAATTGCTACATTATCACAAGGAACAACATCTGTATCGTATCGGTATACTTCTCAAAATTAAAAGATTTGTGGGAAGTGTTTGAAGCATTAGTGCCAGCTCCAGGTTGTGATTGTCCCAAATTAAGAGAATTTGTAGCTTATCTGCAGAAATTGAAACTATATCAATTCTTGATGGGACTAAATGAATCTGATTCCCAAACAAGAAGCTAAATTCTGATGAGATGTCCTACTCCTACGGTTAATCAGACATATGCCTTAATTGTTAGTGATAAAGGACAAAAATCTGTAGTTGCAACTTCAGGAATTCTAGGTGCTAATCCTACAGTTCAGATGGAAAGTTATGAAATAACAATGTATTCTAGAACTGGAGGATCTCAGAATTATAATCAAAGGTTTAGAAGAAATGCTTATCTCTTTTGTGAGGTTTGCAAGATGAAGGGACATTACAAAGAAAATTGCTACAAGGTAGTTGGCTATCCAAAAGATTTCAAAACCAAAAGGAAAGGAAATGGTGACTCAAATACAAGTACATCCTACAATGCCAATGTACTAACAGAAAGGTGCAATACTGGGCATAATTCAGGTAATCGAGAGGGTCAACAAGAGTCCACATTCAACTATGGAAACAATGCAAGTACTGAAGTCAGTACAAACATCATGAGCAATGCCAATCCTATGAGTCAGTTGGCAAATTATGCACTTACAAAAAGCCAATATGAACAAATTCTTCAACTGTTGAACAAAACTACATCTAATGATTTTGCATTTTCAGCAAATGCAGCAGGTATGGAAATAGCCTTACTTGTTACTAATTGTATTAAACAATCGATTATAGATACAAGTGCTACAAATAATATGGTCTCAGACGTAAATCTCCTAAGGAAAAATAAATTACAGAAACAGAAAACTCAAAGAAAATTTTGCTACCCAATGGAGATGTTATTGTCACTCTGGAACATCAAGTGAGATATCACATCGTCTCTAACTCTTCTTTACTGTCCTAATTAGCCTCTTCGATACCTAGAAACCATAGGCTATGAGATATGCCACTGACAATGCCGTTATCATTCCTGTATATTGAATCCCCGCGCTTCTAGCCTTCTATCCGAAGTATGGACTATTCACAACTTTTTGCATTTGAGTATCTGTCACGACCCCGGTTCCCCCTCCATGAACCATCGTGACGGCACCTAGTCCTCTACGACTAGGTAAGCCTAAACTGTGGAAAATAACCAAAGTGCAGAATAAAACAATTTAAAACAGAATGAAGAGTGATAAAACAATGTTTAAAAGTACCACTCGGCATACACAATATTTAACTCTCAACCAATGCATACTTCCAAGACTCGGAAACCCATGAATCACAAGCTAAGGATCACTACACAGTACTCTAACTCCAGAATATCTAACGGGGAAAAGAAATACAGAAGGGAAAATGTTTAAAAGCTAGAATAGAAAGGGACTCCTCGATCTGCGGACGCGACAGATATACCTCAAAGTCAGCTGGAGCAGTCGCCTCGCCTCAAGGGTGATAGGACTGAGTCGTAGTACCTGGATCTGCACATGAAAAACATGCGCAGAAGGGGCATGAATACACCACATCGGTACTCAGTAAGCGCCAAACCTAACCTCGGTCGGGTAGTGACGAGGAAGGTCAGGGCCCTACTAAGGTTAAATAAAATATAAAGTTTGGCAGTGTATAACAGAACAATATAAATAAATACAATGGTAAAAGTAACACAGGATATAAAAGGGCAACAACAACTATTACGGAGACAAGGCAAAACACGAAAAGAAATGCGACTTGGAACCAAAATAACAACCGGGGATCTCCCAGTATACCGTCCTGTAGTCTCATATATACATATCCAATAGATCTCCCGGGATCCCGTCCCGTAGTCCAACTCATAGTGTGCGGGGATCTACCAGAATCCCGTTCCGCAGTTCCAAATGTAAATACCCAGTACTGAGGGAATCTACCGGGTGCATTCCCGTAGTTCTATATAACTATGCAGGGGGATCTACCAGAATCCCACATATGTAGTTCTAAGATAAACAGACAAGGGGGAGCTACCGGAATCCCACATTCGTAGTCCCAAAATAAACAGACAAGAGGGAGTTACCGGAATCCCACATCCGTAGTCCTAAAATAAATACACAACAACAACAGGAAAATACACAGAAATGGCAAAATTTCATATTAAGGCAATAAGTTATTCTAGCCTAGCATGCTGCACAAAATTCAGGTAAGGCAGGTTGAGCAAATAAAGCAATTAAGTCACCTAGACATGCTTTCCTAAGCTAACAACAAGCTTAATAGTGCAAGTAATAGAAACAGGAAAGGAAACATACTAGTGATTACTTAATGAAAATTGAATTTCCAACAATTAGCACAAGCACGCACTCGCCACCTCACGTACAAGGCATTTCAATTACCAAATATACCAATCCTACGGGGAAGGTCCCCCACACAAGGTTAGACAAGCCACTTACCTCGAACCGGCTCAAAATCAACTTGAAACCACGCTCTTGCCACGAGTACTCGACTCCAAATGGCCCAAATCTATTCAATTCAATTGCATAATGTAAATAATACTTTAAGTAACTGATTCTACAAAGAAATTCTAAGCTAATACGCGAAATTAGGTAAAATGACCAAAATGCCCCTCGGGCCCACATCTCGGAATTGGGTAAAATTTATATTTTCAAAATCTTCATACTCTCACGAGTCTAACCATACCAAAATTATCCAAATCCGATATCAAATCCCCAATCAAAAACTCAATTTTTTTGGTCTAAGAACTTTCCCCAAAATTTTCATACAAGTTCCGAAATTTAATGATAAATTCATGTTTAGATTAATGGGTTACGAGCAAAAAGGATTTAAGAATCGTTACCCAATCGATATCTCTGAAAATCCCTCAAAACCTCGCTCAAATCTGAGCTCCCAAGCTTAAGTTTTGATAAAAATGGCAAAAACCCTCGACTTTGAAATTTTATATTCTGCCCAGATAATCCTTAATCGCGATCGCAGAACTCCCTACACGATCACAGAAGATAACTCCCTCAAAGCAACGTGATCGCGACCAGCTCTATGCGATCACATAGAGCAAATTCCATCACCCACTACCGCACTAATTCCTTCTACGCGAACGTAATGACCAACAAACTCACCATATGCTATTGCACTCCTTACTCTGCGATTGCAATTCACAACAAAGTGCCTGGTCTCAGCTTACTCTACACGATCGCTGGTGATCTCACATGATCGCAATGAACAAATCACTACTGCAGAAATACCAGCAAACTTGCAATCTCCTAAAGGTCAAAAGTGCCCGTTTGAGCATCCGAAACACACCCGAGGCCCCTGGCACCTCAACCAAACCTACCAACATATCCCATAACTTCGTTAAAACTTGTTCCAACCTTCAGAATGCTCAAAACAATATCAAAACACCTATTTTTGATTGGATTCAAGCCTAAGAATCCCAAAAACTCTAAAAATATGCTTTCGATCAAAAAGTCTATCAAACCTCGTCTGAATGACCTAAAACTTTGCACACACGTCACATTCAACATTACGAAGATACTCCAACTTTCGGAATTCCATTCCAACTCTCAGATCAAAATCTCACTATCGAACCCGAAACTTCAAAAATTTAACTTTCGGCATTTCAAGCGTAAATTAGCTACGGACCTCCAAAACAGAATCCGAATACGCCCCTAGGACCGAAATCACCCAACGGAGCTAACGGAACCATAGGATTTCTATTCCGAGGCCGTCTTTATACTGTTCCGCCTATGGTCAACTTTCCAATACTTAAGCTCTCACTTAAGGACTTAGTGTCCAAAAACTCTCCGAAACTCAAAATCGAACATCCCGGCAAATCAAAATAGCAGAAATAAACTTGGTGAAAGTAGTTAATAGGGGATTGGGCATTAATTCTTAGGACGATCGGCTGGGACGTCACAGTATCTCTTACATTGTTCACCTTTACTTTACTTAAAATCTCGCATCAAATCTTCTATCTCCTTCACAACCTCCCTTCCACATAGGTATGATTCACACCACAACTTGAAGCTCTATTATAATACTACATCCGGTAGGAGTTTCATACTGACTTCTTATGAGGCTGTTACTTTTTTAACTGGTTTTATCGTAGAGTTGTTATAGACTATGGTTGTTGTACTATCTCTCTCGTACCTCTGATTTTAAAGGAGATCCTGCAATGTTCTCTATCATGATGTTTCTATTTTTCTGGGTCCAATAATCAAACTTCTAATTTACTTGGGTAATGTAAATCTTTAGTTTCCTCCTTCTTCGGATCGACCTTTATGTCGGCTTAAGCTATCTTCCGATCTATGGTTCTTGGTATTAGTTATTCTGTTTAGCCTTTTATGGGCGCTGAGGAATATGCATGATACAATCCTTTAATAATTTAATCCTTCGTTTATTACCTGGGCTCAATTCTTTCTTTTAACATATTCAGAATTTTCTACGGCTGTATATGCTGCATGTATAAAACTCCGAACCCTTAAGTGCATTCATAACGTAACCAACTATGGATCATTGATCGAATAATTTCTTTCGTTCCATCTTAGCTTTATTTCAACGTAAGCTATTACTTTTTCTGGTTTATCAGCCCCCTTGTTGCGTCCATACTTAGCTTATCTTAGTGCCCACACATGCCAGAGTTTCTGTGCAACTCATATGATCTCAAATATTACTTTTAATTTTACTTTCTATTCATTAGCCACGGTAGGCACCACTTTTCTTTGGAGTGCTTACAATATTGTTGTGAGACTGTTGTTACACGACCATTTCCTCTTTAGGTCGTTGTGCTTAAGTTGAAGCCTTCTTTCTTATTTCCTCAGCTAGTCTTTCGTTGTAGTACTTAGGGAGAATCCTTGACCCTCGTAAAACTGTGAGCTTATTACAGACCTTTTGATGTACTTCCTTGCCTATAATTATCCGTAGTTGCTTAGCTCCATGCCCTTGTACTTGTAGGGCTGCTTCTTAACTGATATTTTGATTGCCTTCCCAGTGACACTTTCTTTTATCCCCGTAACACTCATACGGTACCTTTAACTACCCCGACTCCTATTTGAATATATCTCAAGTATTATAATGACATTACTGCAAGGCTGAATTCTTCATGTTGGGGTTTACTACATTCATCTTACATGATCTGCTGATTTGTCCGTGACTTTTTGTCTTGTCATGACTAGGCTCTTCCTAAATCAACTACTAATTACTCATTGGCCCATTCTCATATCCATATTCTGCGTAATCTTTCTTGGGTTATTTCCTTGTCTTAACTTACCTCACGTGTTGGCTCCTTATCTATCAATAACATCCCGAGCAGGAACCCTTACTTTCCTTTTTTTACTTCGTCTTACATAATGTCCTGGAATCATAGTATATATCTATAACATTTGGATAAGTGCAATCTCATCCCTTTCTCATTTTTATCGCATTCTTCCTTTATCATTCCATATTCCCCCTTTAGGGGAGTACGAAGACTTGGAGCTGTGACAACCTACCTATAGATATTTTTCCTCTTCATCTTTGGCATCCTTTCACATCATCGATGATCCTTACTCACTTGCGGTAATCTTTTTGTACCAAAGATAAAAAATTCCTCACTCATGATGGTGACATTTAGTGTAACTGGCACATACAGTCGCTCAACCTTAACTTTGCTCACATTGCTTACTTTAGGGAAGTGTCTTCCTAAATGACCATTCTCTAAATTTCTCATGAATCTTCTTTTGTTGTCCATTCTATTATTGTCGGCACGAAATATGAAATTCTCATGATATCGATCATTATCAAATCACTAAATCCCTAATTCATGTTTAGTTTACCTTGTTCACCAGCCCGTACTGATCTCTACTATTCTTGGGTCTAGCTTTTCCTATTGGTAATCACGTTAGAGTGACGAACTTACTTCTTAAAATGAGGATATGACTTCATAGCCCATACTCTTTTGTTGTCCTAAGGCCTGCCACTTCTCGTCTCTTCATTCACTTGACTAGACTATGTAATACTGTCATTTCTTCTTTTTTTCCTACCGTCGTTATCCATGTGTCACACCTTATTGATAATACTTCCTTATCTCTCTTCTGCTAATATTTTTGAATATCCCTTTTTATCTGAAAACTTCAACACAACATTCTTTCACTTTTAGATCTCCTTGCTTCATTCATTGGCTCTTCGGTTTGCTCAACGTCCTTGCTCTACTAGGGACGAGAGTCACACTAAGGTAATATTTATCCTATCCAGGCTTTCAGTGCCTATCTTCTAATTTTTTTTCATGCTAGTATTCACATCTAATCATAATATTCTAGAGTGCACCATCTAGGTGTCTCACAAGAAGATCTATTGGCACATTTGTAATACCCTTCGGAATGTCAACTAATACAAACAATCCATTCACCATTTTGGGTTACTCTAACCCCAGTCGGATCTTGATGTTCCGTCCTTTTCTTAAACTACACCTGTTAGCCCCCATAGGGCATAATTGAGATGGGTACGACTAATTATACATACCTCTGTTACTGTTGAATATAACTTAAAAAGCTTATATTCCTCTACCTGAATTATAAACACTTTTAACCTTCATTAATTAGGCACCTCGTACTCTTCTTCATCTTGCTTCTTTTGCTTGTTGAAACTTGTATTTATCTTCTGAATCTCTCATTGTCTTCCACCATTAAAGTGGATAGATATTTTTGCCTTAAGGCTTCTTATCAAGAAGCTTACACCTTTCAGTACACCCATGATCTGCCAAAAACCTTATATTTACTTATCGTAGGCATTATATATATATATAATCATTTTAACGAGCCCTCATAATAGACGAGATTGGCATTTAGCGAAGGATCAATAAGACTCCACCTCATTTAGAGTGCAGCCGAGTCTATGAGTCATCGTGTTAGAATTTTGTTACAGACTTATGGGTAGGCCAGTACCCTGTCCCCTTTGATGTCAGTTAATCTTAGAGGCTTTGTAGATAGAGATTCAGATTGTATAGTATGGCAAAGGCCTTGACGGCCCATATGTACATGTTTTAAGAACGATAGTTCATTAATATAATATTTGCCCACTTACAATTGTACATTACGAGTTGTGGCCATGTAGGCCCATGATAGTTACAAAAGGAACGAATGAGTTATAGAGTGGTTCGATCAGGCCACTACGATACCATGTGCTAGCCACGCCTCCCCAGGTTTGGGGCGTGATAGTTGTATTCTACCTATTTTACGGCAGCCTCTACGGCTCAATTATTTATGATATTATGACATGAAAAAATACGTTATGTTGGTACTCGGTTGAGTAAGGTACCGGGTGCCCATCGCGGTCCATCGGTTTGGGTCGTGACAGTTACATCAGTTACACATATAGGATCCAGCTCAATTTTAGAAGATAGTTTAATAACAAATGTATTTTATGTTCCACAATTTAAATATAATCTCTTATCAGTTTTAAAACTAACTAAAGAGTTATAGTGCTCAACTACTTTCTTTCCTGATTTCTGCGTGTTTCAGGAACTCTTCACTGGGAAGGTGAAGGGGATTGGTAAAGAGGATAGTGGCCTTTATCTTCTATATACTGACTCAAGAGAAAAAGAGAAATTGAAGGCATTAACTACAAGAAGTAATGAGACAATTGAAGCTGGAAATATAGGTATAGGCTTGTGGCATAGAAGATTGAGACATGTACCTACTCAAGTATTATAAAGATTGGTTCAAGCATATTTAAAAACCATCAAAGATAGAATAAACAAATGCACAGTGTGTCCTTGTGCCAAATAAACTAGGCTACCTTTTCCTACAAGTAGTATTCAGAGTAAAATCATTTTTGATCTAATACACATAAATTTGTGGGGACCATATAAAGTACCTACATGGAATGGAAATAGATACTTTCTGACTATTGTAGATGACTATTCAAGAATGACATGGATATTTTTACTGAAACAAAAATCTGATGTTTGTGTATTAATTCAGAATTTTCTTAAATATGCCAAAACTCAATTTGAAAAGACAGTAAGATAGTCAGAACTGATAATGGAACAAAGTTTGTAAACTCTGTGTGTGAATCTTTGTTCAAAGACTTAGGTGTTATTCATCAAAGAACTTGTATCTATACTCCTCAGCAAAATGGAGTTGCTGAGAGGAAACATAGACATATATTAGAGGTCACAAGAGCTGTGAGATTTCAAGCTCAAATTCCTATTAAATTCTGGGGATGTTGTGTTTTAGCAGCAGTCTATCTAATAAATAGAATGCCTAGTTCAATTATTGGAAATATGTCTCCATTTGAAAAACTGTATAAAAGAAAACCTTCCATTCATCATCTTAGGGTGTTAGACTGTTTATGTTTTACTAAAATTATTCAAGAACAAGACAAATTAATGCCTAGGTCAAGATCATCAGTTCACATGGGTTACTTAGAACATCAAAAAGGTTATATACTATATGATTTAACTAAGCAAACTTTCTTTGTTTGTAGAGATGTTATATTTAGAGAAAACACATTCCCATTTGCAAATAAAGCTAGTATTTCAAAACCTGTGTTTGTTGATAATACAACATAACAATGAGTTTTATATGATAATTGTGAATCACTACTTGAAATGAGAATAGCAGGTACTACAAATAATGGTTCTTCAAATGGAATTGAAAGGGAACAGCTTCACACTGATCAAAATATGGAAGTTGAAAATAGCTCAGATATGCCAACAAACTATAACTATTCAGAGGCACATAGTTCTAGTAATCAAGGAGAATATAATCAAACATCTACAGAAATTCAGCAGCATTTTGAGACATCTCAAATATCTACAAAAACTCAAAGACAAGTGCAACCTCAGATTAGAAAATCATACAGAGGAAAATAGCCTCCAATATGGATGAAAGATTTTGTATCCTTAAATATCCATCAAAATGTTCCTTATGCCTTAGATAAATACATCAGTTATGACAGAATATCTTTTAAGTATCAAGCATATGTTGCAACAACTTACTCAGTCACTAAACTTACTAGTTACTCTGAAGCTGTACATGATCCTAAGTGGATATATGCTATGAATGAAGAAACAAAAGCATTGGAAAACAACCACACATGGGATATTGTAACACTACCAGAAGGTAAGAGGACTATTGGATGTAAGTGGATTTACAAAATCAAATATAAAGATTCAAGTGATATTGAGAGGTTTAAAGCTAGATTAGTAGCTAAAGGATATAGTTAAACTGAAGGAATTAATCATCAAGAAATATTTTCACCAGTAGTGAAAATGGTTACAGTAAGAATCGTGTTAAACATTGCAGCTTCAAAGAATTGGAATATACATCAAATGGATATATACAATGCTTTTCTTCAAGGAGATCTACCTGATGAAATATATATGGAGTTACCTCAGGGATTTAGAAGCCAGGGGCAGAATAAAGTATGCAGGCTTATTAAATCCCTATTAGTCTCATAGACAGTGGAATACAAAGCTATGTGAGGCTCTTCAGAAGTTCAATTTCAAACAAAGTCAGTTTGATCATTCATTATTTATCAAAAGTACCACTGGAGGGATTATTATTGTATTAGTCTATGTAGATGATCTACTAATCACAGGGGATAGTCTAGATCTTATTGAAGAAACAAAAACATCATTACAAAATGCTTTCAAGATGAAAGACCTAGGAGAGCTGAAGTTTTTCTTGGGAATTGAATTTGCTAGGTCACAGGAAGGTATTGTAATGCATCAAAGAAAATATGCTTTAGAGTTAATTTCAGAAGCTGGACTTGCTATAGAAAAACCAGCAGTAACTCCTATAGATAGCAATGTTAAGCTTACTTCTAAATAGTATACTGATCAAACAAGAAAGTCAGTAGACAATGATCCACTGGTTGATCAAGTATCATTTCAAAGGTTGATAGGAAAATTGGTCTACTTAATTGTAACAAGACCAGATATTGCTTTTGGGGTTCAAATTCTAAGTCAGCTTCTATAGCAATCAAAAATGTCTCATATGGAAGCTGCCTTGAGAATTGTCAAGTATATAAAGAATCAACCTGGTCAAGGAATTCTATTGTCCAGCAATCAAATCAATGATATTACCGCATTTTATGATACAGACTGGTCTGCATGTCCATTGACAAGAAAATTAAAGTTGGTGATTCTTTGGTCTGCTGGAAATCAAAAAACAAACTACTGTATCTCAAAGCTCTGCAGAAGCTGAGTATAGAAGTTTGGCAATAACTATTGCTGAACTAATTTGGATTCATGTCATTCTAAAAGAGGTTGGAGTTCATATTAAACTGCCTATTGATACTCACAGTGATAGCAAAACGTCCATTCAAATAGCTGCTAATCATGTCTATCATGAAATGACTAAGCACATTGAAATAGACTGCCACTTTGTGAGAGAAAGAATCCAACAGGGCCTTATTACTACAAAATATATTTCTACAACAGATCAACCAGCAGATGTACTTACAAAAGGTCTAACTAAAGTCCAACATGAGTATTTGAAGTCCAAGCTAGGGATGCTTAATATTTTTCTATCACCTAGCTTGAGGGGGAGTATTAAATAAAGTGAGGGTAGAATTGTCTTTGTATGGAAAGGTTGTTAGAAGTTAGTTGAAGTTGTTAGTGGTTGTTAGAAGAGTTAGTTAAGTTAGGATTAAGAGTTAGTTATATTGTTAATGAATGGCTTAAGGAATTGTTACATATACACATAGCATCACATTGTAAAGTTACTACTTTGAAAAGAAATGAAAATACTCTCCACTAATTCTCTCTCTATCGTCTAACTCATCATCTTCTTCTTCATATCAGTTCTTCTACTTCTTCTTACTATTCTTATTCTTTCTCTTACTGTATTTATTGATAATTCAATCAAGTGTTCATCTCAGTTTAGTTAACACCTGCGGGTCCTCGATAAGTGGATATTATTTGTTTTCATCTCGGGAGAATTTGGCTATTGAATCAAGCCGAGCCGACCAAGATTGAGAGGACAACGTAACCAGTAGAGTCGTGATTGATGCGGTTACCATGGGGTGACGTCACTGCCACGTGTGTCATCATTACACATCTTCCCGAGACAGCTTCTGTGTGCCTGTTGCTTTGGTTTTAGTGCCATTGACAATCTTTCGCTTCAATTTTTGCGCCAACCAGCCTTATAAATAGATGAGGGTTTTGTTTTTTCTGAAGTTTCCACCATTCCCCTCCTTGCATAAACACTACTTTCCTTCGATCTTTTTTACCAGTTCCCATTATTTACTTTATTTTTACGATTCCATTTCTCTCATTCTTACCCAGTCATCACCTCTTTCTTTAAGTTTAGTAGCACACCTTTTATCGTCGAGATGTCACAAACCCTTCGCATTCATGACAAAGTTTCTGACGCCACTCCGTTGTCGGTGGCTCCTCCTTCCGGTGGTGAGGATCTCATGGTTGAATAGGGTGAGAGTTTT
This sequence comes from Nicotiana sylvestris, assembly GCF_000393655.2. Lineage (NCBI taxonomy): Eukaryota > Viridiplantae > Streptophyta > Magnoliopsida > Solanales > Solanaceae > Nicotiana > Nicotiana sylvestris. Next base: position 72,753,252 of record NC_091068.1, on the reverse strand, counting down.
CCTACGGTAGAGGTGATAGTTCCTAGAAACCCCTTGTCCAGAAGTGATTTCCACAAGGAACCCGCTCCTTCTCCCATTTCGGTGATCTCCGAGATCGGACTGTCTCATATAGTTAAACTCCGATCAACATATCGTATCCCTTCTCACGTTGAGATGGTTCCAGTTGGTGGTGACATCGTTGAGGTCCATAGACCTGGGTATTGTGCCTTTTATGTTTACCCTTTTTAATTGGTTATACTCTCCCTCTTCTTCTGCTAGCAGAGGAATTTTGTCAATTTTACAACATCTTCCTGGCACAGCTGTCTCCGTATTTGTATAAAACTTTCCTGATGCTAACAAAGTATGCGGAGTTAGCTAGTTGCGAGGTCGTCATCTGCCACCTATTGCACTTATTCTCACCAAGTTTTTACAGAGGCACCATGATACACCTGCGATTTCGCGGGACCAGGGAGTTGATAGTTGGAATGGATGATATAGAGAATCGGAAGTTTTGGCACAAGTACTTTTTTATCAAAACCGAGCACTTGGTATCAGACTTTGCTAGATTTCCCGAGCAGTGGAATACGCGTGTTATTTGCTTTCGTCCCTTTTGATTTTCGTTCATTCGTGATTTCTTTGTGTTGTTTTTGTTTATTTTTTTTAGTTGAGAGGAGTTCACCCTTTCCCGTCATCGACATTGAAAACTGGGTGGCTCGCGTGTTACCTTATATGGTGGGTATTCGAGATTGGGCGGTCTTCTACAAATGCTTTGGACTGAAGGTCTTGTCTAGTAAGTGTTACTTTTGTTTTGGCCTTCTGTTGGTTGCTGTCATTTATTGATACGACCTCTTTGTGATGACAGGTCGACGGGCTTCCAAAAAGAAAGCTCCAGTGTCGGCATTTCGCCAGGCCATTGCATCCGCAGGGATGAAATTTACTGTGGCTGAGTCCGCCGCGGAGGTCGTACTCAAACTTTATCAACTAGGGACCTCCCTCCTCGGGATATTGCTGTACGGGATGAGATCTCTTCCCAGCCTATCTACCACCTCGTAGATGAGTCCTCTAATGGGGAGGGGTTGCCATCGAGAAAGAGGAGGAGGATGGAGCTTGGAAAGTCCGTCACCACCAGCATTGAAAAGAAAAAGGTCGTTGCCTCGAGAGCGACGTCCTTATCTATGTAAGACGCAAGGGATGTTTTTATGGCGGATGTTATTATGGAGGGGAGATCCCCTAGGGACGAGGGGATATACCAAGGTGGGGAATCTGCACGGGCCGCTGAAGGTGGTGCGTCGTCAGCGGTCGGAGGAGATGGAGTAGTGCTCGTAGAGGATGATAGTTCAGGCTCAGACATCGATCCCGAAGAGGTGCGGGCTTTTTTGGAGAGAAATACCCACATGGATGTGAGAAAGGAGGGTCCTAACCGACACATAATCATTCCCGTGGTTTATGATCTTTTGGCGAACTCTGAGCAGCCAGTGTCGTCCTTTGCCCCCTTGTGCACGCTTCAGGCGATGAGTGATGCAGAGCTATCGTGGAGTATTTATGGCATGGCTTTGCAAGTAAGTGTTTTTTTTCTTTTTTTTTTCTTGTTAGGATTTGTTTCACAAGCATAATATGCCTATGCTGACTTTCTTTCCTCTATATGTCAGACTCTCATTATGCAAATCGAGCGCGACCGGAGGGATGAGTGGAGGACGGCCGTTTTTAAGAAGGTGATATCCAAGTACAAAGAGTACCGTACCAAGAACCGCGTGCTGGCCGATGTCTTCACTCAAGATAGCGAGTTTCGGCTATTTGCGACTGGCTTAAATAGAAAGAGGAAGAGTTGACGCAAAAAGTTGAAGATCTGAAGGAGCGGGATGATGAGCTGATAAAGGCCATAGGTCGATGCAGTGAACTTGAGGCGACTCTTAAGGCCAAGGATGATGAGCTCGAGGTGAGCAAGGGGGTGATGGCCAAGAACGCCGATCTTCAGGCGCGGGTGGCTTCTTTAACTATTGATCTTGGGCAAAGGAAAGCCGAGGATGTCGATCTGAGGGGCGAGCTAAGCGTTAATTCGATGAATTGGCTCGTGCCAAAAAAGGCAAGGTGGCCGCCATATCTGAAGTAGCAGCCCTGGATGATGCCTTCCGTGTTTGTAGATCTGAGTAGCATACTGAGGTGGAGACGTCAGCGCTCAAGGTAGCAAGGTTAAAAGAGCGGATCCAAGATCTAGAGGCGGAGTTGTCCGGATTGAATGAATAAGTTATTGCTTTGGAGGCTGAGGAAGTACGATGGCAGTCGCAGCCGTCCACGTCTCATACTTCTGTTGACCCCAACATATCACGGGAGTTGTATATGAGATGTGGTTTCATGCTGAGGTTCAGCTTGATGTGTACAAGTCCCTGAAGGCCGACGGGAAGGTTTCTGAGGCAGAGCTCGAGGGTGTTCGTGTTAAAGCACGTGCGGCCCATGAAGCCTGTGGCTATGATCCCAGTACGCCTAGCGGGGATGATGTCGATGATGATGTGGGCATGCTCACCTCTAATTCTTGGTATAATGAGGAGTATGCCGCAAGGGATGACGCGACGTAGGGCCGTTGTATTTATTTTTGTTTTGCCTTGCTATTTTAGTGAGGGTATCTTTCGGCCCTTTGTAAAGAGTTTTGTAATATTACAATTGTAATGGAATGATTACCTTTTTCTATGTGTCTCCGAATTGTTATTTTTGTTTGTTGTGAGGTGAAGTCCCTAGCTTTTTGATCGCTTGTGTGTAATGCTTTGGTGTAGTCGGTCACAGATCTTAAAGTAACTTGAGCGAGGTCGAGTGTAAAGTAATTCGAGCGAGGTTGAACGTTAAGTAACTTGAGCGAGGTTGAACGTTAAGTAATTCGAACGAGGTCGAATGTTAAGTGATTCGAGTGAGGTCAAATAAAAAGTGATTCGAGCGGGGTCAAATGTTAAGTAATTCAAGCGAGGTCGAATGTTAAGTAATTTGAGCGAGTTTGAACATTAAGTAACTTGAGCGAGGTTGAACGTTAAGTAATTCGAACGAGGTCGAATGTTAAGTGATTCGAGTGAGGTCAAATAAAAAGTGATTCGAGCGGGGTCAAATGTTAAGTAATTCAAGCGAGGTCGAATGTTAAGTAATTCGAGCGAGGTCTAATGTTAAGTGATTCGAGCGAGGTCAAATGTTAAGTAATTCGAGCGAGGTCAAATGTTAAGTAATTCGAGCGAGGTCGAATGTTAAGTAATTCGAGAGAGGTCGAATGTTAAGTGATTTGAGCGAGGTCGAATGTTGAATGATTCGAGCAAAAAAAGACTTGATGGAGAGTAAAATGTTGCTTTATTCCATTCATTGGAGGATATCTTGGTGAAGAGTACAAAATGCTGCTTTATTTCATTCACCGGATAATACTATACATGTCTGTTTCATACATATATTGGAGAAGTTTCCATGTATCTAGTCCCTTCATCATTTGGCCTAGAGAAGCAGTCGGCAGACAGGACGATGAATCATACTTTGAACTTTGAGACATCCTCTTCGTCGCCTCGTTAAAAACCTTCCCAAGAAAACTCAATTGGGACAAAACCCGGGTAAGGGAAAAAAAGTATGACTTGAGGGGCTTCCTTTTTCAGAGGTTGAAGTGTTTGAGGTGGGCGACGTTCAAATTATTTTGTACTAGTTTTCCTTCCATTATTTCTAGTTGGAATTCTCCTTTGCTTGTTGCTGCCGTGATTTTGTATGGCCCGTCCCAATTTGTTCCTAGTTTGCCTTCTTCGGGTCTTTGCTCGCCTGTGTTTTGGACTTGAGAACATAGTCTCCAACTTTGAGCGGTCGTGTTTTGGCTTTTTTGTTGTAGTACTTTGTTGCTTGTTGTTTTAGGGCTACCATTCTTATGTAAGCCATGTCTCTTCGTACTTCTGCTTCGTCGAACTCTTGTTTCCTGTTCTCGTCGTTGTTTTGTCTGCTTTCATTGGAGTATCTTAGGCTAGGATCCCCTACCTCGACAGGTATCATGGAATCAGTCTCATAGACTAGTGAATATGGAATTTTGCCTGTGCTTGTTTTTGGTGTGGCGGTAGGCCTATAGTACCTCTGGTAGCAATTCCTGCCATAACCCTTTGGCATCCTCAAGCTTTTTCTTTAACATGTTCAATATTTTTTTGTTGGAGGATTCGACTTGACCGTTGCTAGCAGAATGATATGGTGTGGAGAGTATTCGCTTGATGTGCCATTTTTCAAAGAACTCGGTGGTCTTTTTCCCGATGAATGGGGGCCCATTGTCATAGCTGATTTCTTTAGGGATGCCGAAATGGCATATGATGTTCCTCCATATGAATGTGATGACTTCCTGTTCACGTTTTGGGCGAACGCACCTGCTTCTACCTATTTGGAAAAGTAGTCAGTTAAAACCAAAAGAAAACGTATCTTACTTCACCCTGCTGGGAGGGGTCCGACGATGTCCATTCCTCATTTGATGAACGTCCATGGTGAAGTGACAGAGGTGTTCGCCCGCTGGATGTATCATAGGTGCGTACTTTTAGCACTGCTCGAACCTCTTGACATAATCTACGGCTTCCTTTTTCATAGTGAACCACTAATATCCTGCATGAATAAAGAATCTGATGAGGGCTCGGTTGCCTCTATGGGTACCACAATGACCTTCGTGTACTTCTTCTAACACGTGCCTCGTTTGATTTATCCCTAAGCATTTTGCCAAGGGCCACCCGAACGTTCTCTTGTACAGGTCGTGATTTATGATGTTGTACCTGGCTGCTTGCATTCGAAGCTTTTTAGCTTCCTTTTTGTCTTATGGGAGTACTCCCTCCTGCAAATATATCATGATGCGGTTGCGCCAGTCCCAAGTCAAATTTATGGAATGTACCTCGAGTTGGTCTATTGATGAGTAGATGAAGGTGACCACATTTTCTTTAGTGATATTTTTAGTGGCTGCTGCTAATTTGGCGAGGCCATCTACCTCGACGTTTTGCACTCGAGGTATCTGGTCAAGTCGACATTCATCGACTTCTAGCAGTAGTTTATGAATTTCTGCTTGGTACTTTTGTAGCCTTTGCTCTTTGATTTGGAAAGTCCCTGTAACTTGGTTGACGACGAGTTGTGAGTCACATCTGAGGACGACTCGTCATGCTCCGTATTTGAAAGATAGCTTTAATCCTGCAATTATGGCCTCATACTCGGCCTCATTGTTAGTCATATCGGGGCATCGTATGGATTGGCAGATGACTTCCCCTATTGGGACCTCAAGTATGAGTCCCAGTACAGATCCCGACGCGTTGGATGCGTCGTCGGTGTAAAGGACCTAGAGATCGGGTTGGTCAAGGGGAGTACGAGAAGCTTCTTGCTCGACCTCGGACATTATTTTGGCACTGAAATCGGCGACGAAGTCGGCAAGTACCTGCGATTTTATCGCTGTTTGTGGCTAATATGTTATATCATGCTCGCTCAATTCTATGGCCCACTTAGCCAGTCTTCTTGACAATTCGGGCTTATGTAGGATGCTTTGCAGGGGGAAGTCGTCACCACCAATATGGGGTGGCACTGAAAATAGGGTCTAAGCTTTCATGAAGCTATAACCAATGCTAAAGACAATTTCTCGAGGTGGGGGTACCTTGTTTTGGCATTGACCAGGGTTTTGCTAATATAATAAATTGGAGATTTCATACCTTTATTTTTACAGACCAACACCGCACTTACCGCAACTTCTAAGACGGCCAAATATATCAGAAGGTGTTCACCAGGCTCTACTTTGGTAAGTAGTGGAGGCGAGGACAAGTATGCCTTTAGTTCTCTCAAGGCATCGATGCATTATGAATTCCACTGGAGACCGTTATCTTTTTTTAGAACGTTGAAGAATTTGTGGCATCTGTCGGATGACTGCGAGATGAATCTCAACAGGCGGCTATACGACCAGTCAGTTTTTGCACTTATTTCTTGCCGGTTAACACTTTAGGTATCCCTTCAATGGCATTGATTTGATTTGGATTGACTTTGATGTCTCTTTGTGATACCAAGAAACCGAGGAATTTGCCTGAGGTTACGCTGAAGGCGCATTTTTCGAGGTTTAGTTTCATGTCGTACCACCTTAATATACCGAAGGCTTCTTTCTGATGGTCGATGTGGTCTTCTTTCCTTTTTGATTTGACCAACATATCGTCAATGTAAACTTTCATTATCTAGCCGAGTTGATATTTGAACGTCTTGGTGACCAACTTTTGGTACGTTGCCCCTACATTCTTCAACCCAAATGGTATGACTCTGTAACAGTATGTTCCCTGATGGATGATGAAAGTAGTTTTCTCCTGGTCCACCTCCTCCATGAGGATTTAGTTGTAACCCGAGTAAGCATCCAAAAAGCTTAGCAATTTGTGCCCTGCTATTGCGTCGATGAGTTGGTCGATGTAAGGTAAGGGAAAGGAGTATTTTGGGCATGTCTTGTTTAGGTCTATGAAATCTACGCACATCCACCATTTCCCGTTTTTCTTTTTTACCATGACCACATTGGCGACCCATTAGGGGTATTTTGATTCCTTGATGGAACCGTTGGCGAGCAGCTTATCCACTTCATCACTGACGGCCTCGTTGATTGCGGCATTGAATTTTCTTCTTATTTGCCACACTAGTGGATAGAGTGGGTCGATGTTTAGCTTGTGTGTAGCAACGTCTTTCGGGATGCCCGACATATCTGCATGGGAGAAGGCAAACAGATCGGCATTGTCAATTAAAAACTTGTGAAATTTACCTAGTTCTGAGAGTTTATGTCCTATGTAAGCCTTTTTGCTGATGTCGCTATTGTTCAGTTAGATGGGATCGTAGTCCTCTACCATTGACTTAGTGGCTTCCAAGATGTCGGGGTCCCAGATGACGTCTGTTTGTACGTCGAGTCCGGTCCTTGACTTTGGTAATTGCTATGCTTCTGCGTTCGTTCCTTTTGGTTGTTAGATGTACGTGCAATCCTGGGCGATAAGCATTCTTAGGCGGTGCATTGTTCACCTCGGATGCTGAATATTCCCCATAGAGTAGGGAACTTGATTACTTGATATAGGCTTGACGGGATGGCCCTCATGGCGTGTGTCCATGGCCGCCCTATGATGGCGTTGTAAGCTGTGTCTTGGTTCATGACATGGAATATTGTTTCTAGGGTTATGCCCCTGGCCAGAATGGGTAGTGTTATCTCCCCAAAGGTTCGCTCAACTGCATTGTTAAAACTTGTTAGTGTTATGCAACGCGATACTATCTTGTCTTCGAGTCTCATTTATGTGAGGAATCGAGGGTGGATAATACACACGCCGCTTCCATTGTCTACCATTATTCTTTTCACATTAGTATCTGAAATACGTAAAGTAATAACAAGAGCACCGAAATGAGGGAAAGTCAAACCGTCGGTATCTGACTTATCGAAGATGATGTTGTCTTCGAGGTCGTTGTACCATTCGTGGTTGATTGACCATTTGTTTTTATGTAGTAGTGAACTTCACATGGTTGATCGTTGCTTTATCACCTTCGTTGATGATTATTTGGATGGTGCTGACGGGGAAGGGTAGCTTTGGAGGTCCTTGGTGTTGTTCATGTCCGCGGCCAAAGTTGGCTCATCCATGATCGCTCATCAGTTCCCTCAGGTGCCCTTGGTTCAGCATGTTTACTACCTCTTGCCATAGAGCTATATAGTCCTCAATTTTGTGACCCCGCTCCTAGTGAAATTCACAAAGGTCGTTCGACTTTCGAGTACTTGGGTCGGACTTCATCTTTTGCGGCCATTTTACCTTTGTGCCAAGCTTATCTAGTGCGTACACTACTTCTGAAGGAGAAACACAAAAATTGTGAGCGAATAAGAGGGGAGGAACACCTCTTTCATTTTGCTGAGTCCCTATGTGGGGCCTGGGTGGCCCTTCCGTATGTCGAAGAGATGGTGGGACATCTATTCTGACATAGGGGTGGTGTCTTTCTCGGTTGAGACGGGGGCCTGACTGATCTCTTCGACCGTCATTACGATGATCTTTTCTCGGCTCTATTTGAATTGATGTTAGCCATTGGGTCAAACCATTAAGTTCATCCTCGTCGGCCCTCACCTCAGCGCAATAGGCATTGCGGATTTCTTCCCAAGTGGTGGGAGGGTATTTCATGAGCCAGCTTAATAGTTTTCTGATTGCTCTCAACCCGTTCCTGTTCAACCCATTCTGGAAATCTACTATTGCCATCCCTTCTGATACATTTGGTAGGCTCATTCTCACCTTATTAAACCGGGCAAGGAAGTTCGTAAGTTCCTCGCTAGGCGATTGCCTAACGGCGAATATGTCAGTCACCCTGGCTTCTGCCTTTTTAGCCCCTACATAGGTGGTGACGAACTTGTCAGCCATTTCCTCAAACGTTGCTATTGACTGTGCTGGCAGTTGTGAATACTAGGTTAAGGATCCCCCCATTAAGGTCTCGCTAAACTTTTTCAGTAATATTGATGGTACTTGCTTTTTCGAGAGGTTGTTGCCCTTCACCGTTGTGACGTAATGGATGATGTGATCTTCGGGGTCTGTAGTACCATCGCACATCTTCAGGTACAATGGCATTTTAAAGGTTTTGGGAATGGAATGTGGAGCCGCTTCCTCGCTGTACGGTTGTTTGACGAACCGAAGAACGTCTCGTTTTGGTAGCAACTTTGGGGCACCCTATATCTTATCGACCCTTTCTTGATGCTCCCTCTTTTGGTCACGGAGTGCCTTGTTTGCATTTTCCATTTCTTCCATTTGCTTTAGAATGTCTACGAGTGCATCATTACCTGCATCAAAAGTGGTGTAAGTGTTATCTGTTTGAGGGACGAGCTACTCGGTAGTAGTTGTTGTGATATCTGTTTGTGCAGTGTTTATGTTCTCCCTTTGAATGGGTCTGTCGAGTATGTTGTTCAGAGTTCTTGTCAGCCACTCTTCCATTTCCTCGACTGTAGCCACTACTTTGTTCCCCAGTGCGTTCCAGGACCTCCCGGGATGGATCAGAAGTTTAGACTCCGTCTTTCCATATGATGAGCGCGTTTGGCGTGATTTGGCCAAGACGCGGTGGCAAGCTAAGAACCATGGTAAGCCCTTCTTGTTCTCATTGCCAAACTTCTTATGAGTATTCTTGGTGGTGGTAAGTTCAACACATCATGTCTGTGCAGGCCTCGGGGATGGCGTGTTGATGAGATTGCCTCCTCCCGGTGAAGAACAAACCTCGAAACCCGATAAAGGTAAGAAAAGGAAGAAGGAGGCGCCGTCCGAGTCTCCTGAATTAAAGAAACCCAAGGCCCACAAGCCCAAGACTGATGCCACAGTCTTTACTCCAAATGCTGCGGCAAGTTTTCGCGAAGACGATGATGATGGTGGAGACCACCCTTTGATACAAAGGGTGAGATGGAGTGCTGATGCTCCACAAGTCGCGGGTCGGAAGGCTGCAGAGTCGGGGGTGGTCGATGTGGACCAAGCTTGTGCTGGAGAGATCCTCGAGGAGGGTTTGGGTGCAGTCCCTGAGTCTCGAGTTGGAGGGACAAACCCGAAATATTTTGGGGTCAAGAAGAGACCCCTATAGATATTGACACCTTGAGCGGCTTTGAATCGGGCCCTACATTTTCGCCAGGGGAAATAAGGGATGCCTAGAACCAGGGTGCTGCCAATGCGAGGACCTCTCTGGGGGAGGATGAAAAATTCAAGTATTACTTCACCGACGTCATAGAGGAAACAAACCTCGATGCCCCCGTTGCTCTCGAAGAGGCTGAGAGGCTTCAGAAGCAGGTGATTTTCTTGACTTACTTTTTGTGCTTCAAACCTTTGCCCCTACCTTTCTATCTTTTTGCTGTAGGCAAAGAAAATGTATGACCACGTCTTTTCAAAGCTTCAAGATAAGCTCTCATGCCGTGAGAAGGAGCTCAAGAAGCTCACCTCAAAGTTGAATGAGTTGAAGGCTTCCTCTGCCCGAAAAGAAGAGGAATTGAATGAGCTTCGGGCAAGTCTGGAGGGAGTCCACCAGGAACGGACCAGTTTTGCTGAGCAGGTAACACGACATTCGTGTTCATCTCTTTATTATTGTAACTTGATGCTCACTATTTTGTTTTGTCTTTTGCAAATTGGGCAAAAGGATGCCCTGGTGGGGCAACTTCAGGAAGAGGTTGCAGCCAAGGACGCGGAGATCCTCGGGCTGAAGAAGCAGAATGAAGTCGTGACCTCGGAGAAATATCTTTTACGGGGAGAGTTGGTCTCGATCACTGCATTATCTGTGGCCAAGGCTGAGGCGAATGAAGATGCATCCTCGTACAAGAGAGATGGCGCCACTGCCAACAATCAAGCAAGGGAGATATCCGAGAAGGCCGAGCAGAAGTTGGCTCGGGTCGTTGTTCATGCTCGTGTACAAGTTAGGAGGCAGGCCCTCGAGGAAGCAAGCATCGAAGGTGTCGATCTCTCTACTGAGATCGAGAAAGCCAGAACCTTGGAGGAAGAATCAGCACCCTCAACTACTTCAGATGAGGATTCTGGAAGTGATTCAGATGGTAGTGAGGGTGAGAAATAGTCTTGCATCGTCCTCTCTGCTTCTTCTCCTCTTCTTTTTGTATATGGGCTCCTCAGGTTAGTTTTGTAAAGACACATTCTATAAATATATTTTTTGGAAGTGCAAAAAGATTTCTTTGCCTCATGTCTTTAAATGTTATTTTCCAGTGCTCATGCAAATTTAATCTTTGAATTTTGACGTCAGCTCGTGGGAGCCCATACTTGGAGTAACTGAGATCCTCGAGATCGAGTACCATCTCGAGGCTAGATTGTCATATCTTTTTAGAGCACATTTGTAGTGACAGAGATCCTCGAGATGGGGCACCATCTCAAGGCTAGATTGAAGTTGATGGATCCTTAGAACCCATTTTTATATTGATAAAGGCCCTCGAGATCGGGTACCATCTCGAGGCTATATCGATACAGGGATCTTGGCCCCTCGAATGCTGCATGACGACGTCATTCATATGGCATGGTCATGAAGTGACCGAGGTGGTCCCACCGGTACACTTCCTAAAAAGTGATAATGGCATAGTCAGAATTAATTGGCCTTCAGAGTAGGTGAACAGTCGTCGCTTGCTCTATATATGAGCTTGCTTTCCTCTCATTTAAGGACTTTGCTATTTTGATAAACCATCTTTCTTGTGGAGCTTTTCTTCCTTGCGTCAATTCTTTCACTATTTTGATTCGAAGCTTTCGCCTAAGTTTTCGCTTGCCTTTTCTTGCTTTACCATAGTTATGGCTGCTACACCAGAATCCGCTCACCAAGAAGAGGGGAGTTCCGCCTCTGCTTCTCGCTCGGTTGGTGGCACACTGTCGGTGTCCGGTGAGCTAACCTTGAGATGCTTTGTCTCGATGAGGGACTTTACGTTAGAGAGACCGTCCAATGTTCGGGTCCATTGGGAGCATGCATCGAGGTTTATTTCATCAATAAAAGAGGAGCACCTCGAGGCGGTTAGGAGAGACTGCGGATGGGGGAAAAGGTGGTACTGCAGGTACCTTCCATGAAAGAGAGCATCATGGCTCATGTAGAGGGATTTTTGAACGTATACACATACCCCTTTACATTGGGCCCTCTCGATAGAGTCATGCTCGAGTTTTGCAGGAGATACCGAGTTACCTTGGCATAGGTTCACCCATCGTTTTGGAGGATAGTGCTGATAATAAGGTACTTTGCAGATAAAGCCGGGATCGAGTTCACCCTTAGCCATCTTATTAGATTGTACTGGCCCCTGCATTATCAAGGCCTAATTACCCTACGACGTCGATCCACATGGCCCTTTGTTGCCATCGATGAAGAAGCCAGGGATCCAGGGTGGATGAGTCGATTTGTCCAAGTGCGGACTGTCGATATTATCCCCGCAGAGTTCCTGCCATTTCCTGAGAAATGGAATTTCACACGTAAGTGGTATACTTGTGCTTTTACCATTTTTGTTCATTGTCACGACTCAAACCAATGGGCCGCGATGGGCACCCGGTACCTTACTCAACCGAGTACCAACACAACCTATCTTTTCATGTCATACTTTCATAGGTAACAGAGCTAGAAGGCTTCCGTGGGATAAGTAGAATACAACATGAGATACCAACCTATAAATAAGACATATGGGCCTCTAAGACCAAAATAACCACTTGAAAACCGTACATAGGCCGACAAGACCATACAATCTTTTACGTACATGACATCTGTCTATAAGCATCTAAGAATACATAATTTTCATAAAGGTCAGGATAGAGTCCTGTCATACAAAACAATACACATCTTAACTCATACTAACCAAACAAGCAACTCTGAAGCAAATGGAGCGCACCAATATCTTCCGCCGAGCTGATAGCCTACTTGGAGGGCTCTTGACCTGTCTATCAGGATATGCGGGCATGAAACATGGTGTCCCTAGGAAAAAATAAACGTCAGTACGAATAATGTACTGAGTATGAAAGTCACATAAATAAGTACATAACAGACATGGAGGAAATATAGAGTAAATACTCCACCTGTAAGTCTGAATAACTTTGTAAATCATGAAATAATTATAGTATCGTGCATATGCATATGAATGTCATGTCGTGCATAGGTACATGTTTCATAACATCATCAGCCTCTGAGGGCATCCCATCATATCATCTTGGCCACTGTGGGGAAAATCATCAATGTATACTAGCTGATCAGGTGGTGGTGTGTATATAACGCCATAACCTTTCCCATATCCTATATATATATATATATATACGCGTATATAACGCCATCTGGTCATGGGTCAATGTTCATGAATGCAATGCATGAAAAATGCGTAAAAATCTCAATATTCCTTACGAATAAACCTTTTCAACTGCGTATTATTCTGAGACCTATGAACAGAAGATAATAATAATTCACATGGGAAAATCAAGAATATAGACACCCCTAGTATTTCTATGAAAAGAGTAATTTATGGAAACTGTGCGTTTGCTCGTTTCTTCAGTATAATTTGGACCATGCCAAAAGAAGGAAGGGATGTCGTTAACATACCTGGAGTAGGAAAACTTTGTATAATATTTTATTGGAAAACCTTCGTTGATTGAACTTAGAACTCGAAAAAATCGGATTAAGCTTCTACTCTTTGAAATCCTTGAACGAAATTTGATCCTGCTTCTTTAAAATTCATGAACAAGATTTTGCTTTTGATTCTTTAAAATTTTGAAACGAAAATAATTCTGCCTCTCACATTTCCTTTTGCTAGGATTGATATATCAATAATATTTCCTAAGTGTTTTGATCCTAATTGAGATAAAGACTTGTGGTGAAGTCTTATCTTGATTAAATTCTATTTTAATCCTTAGGTAGACACCTACTCCCCAAATACTATGAGTCATTTTCTTGCTTGGTGGCCTTGTGCCACGTTTTTGTAAGGTAATCTTGTTAATTTTTTTTTATCCACTTATTAGTTAACTGTGTAATGTCCCGTTACTCGGTAATTAACCAATTACCCGTATAATTAAGAATTATTTCCACTTACCCAAAATATTAATCACTTTTCACATACCTTATGGCCATGTGGTACCTTGTATGATACTAGTCTATAAGTACTATGTATTTGAGCTCGGGCCTTATTTTACCCCAAAATGCCAAACTTTGACGAAAATTCATTTTCTTTGACTTGCTTCCCCTTTCACCTTCACGAATTTACTCATTACTTGTGAAATAGCATAATCCTTATAATCTCCAAAAAATTCTTTTACTTGGACTGATGTCAATTACATTAAGACAAATTCCACGTACAATACTACAAGGTGCAACATCGTCGTAACTTAATACTGTGAAGCGTAACATTACCGTAATGTAATACTGCAGGACGTAAAATCATCGTAATATTGCGGGTCTAACATCATTCCCCTATTTGGAACATTCGTCCTCGAATGTTGACTGATGCTCTTATCATTTTCATAACTTACAGCTCTTGTAAGTACCTTAATACTCTCCTTGCCACTTAAGCAGTTACTCTGTGAATAAATCGAAAGTCTAGGGTATTCCCCCCTTTAGTCTTTTTGCTCATATCATGACTTGTGGTCGAAATCTTTCTAATCTCGCAACTTCTGCTACCTCATGTCATGCAGCCTGTATGACCCAGGCTTTGTAAGTGCGCTTATGTGATTCATCTTTTCTTTTTTTCCTTTTAGATTTTAGTCAATCTCTAGGCCTTACTTTGTAAATATATACAAGTCTTAATAGGATGCCTCTCTGGGCATCTATAGGTGTACTGAAGTTCTTCTCTCGATACTTTGTAGAACTTGCGAATATGGCCATATCTTATTTAATAGATCTAGTTATCCATTCGCATGGGTTTACTGCATCTACACGGGTCATACTATACCATAGTTTTTACTTCAATTTATCGTTACTGAGGTATGCTTACCAAACTCCCAGTTACTTTTGTTGCCTATCTTTTAGGTATAAATTTCAATCCTTTAATGCTCCTTCATTACCATTCGTCTTAAGAAGTATGGTGTAATCTCATGTCATACTTTGTAACTTTTATCTGTCCATTGTAGATTCACCTCAATGTTGATCTACAATCCTCCACTTGAAGACTTGAAACTTCTTACATAATACATTGCCGCTAGGGCTTACGTTGCATTGAGGAATATTTGAAGTGATTTCCATAATTGTATTTCATAGTGTCTCAATGTAATTCACCTTATGGGGGTATCCTAATTTCTTGCTTCCATCGAAATCTTTTCTCCTTCTCTTTTTTTTCAAATCATTATTCAAACGAAGACCCAAACGTCATCCTTTATCTGTCACAATTATACCCTTATTTTATTACCAGATCAGCATTTCATTCTTTCTACATGCTATTAATCTTAGATTCCTTTGAGTTCATTCAGGCTATATTGAACTTTCAATAACTTAGAAAAATTATTATCTTTCTTGTTTTCATGGACGTAATCCCGAGGACTTATCCATTCTCGACACCTCTTCACTTGCTTTTCCTCATCCTTACTCATGTTTTCTTAAAACTTTGTTGCTCTACCATACTTTAACTTACGACCTATACATATCCATTTATACTACTCGCAACTTTTCTTTAACTTGCTTGCACCATAGGTTTCCTTATGTTATTCTGGAACGTCAAGCGAGACATCACATCGTCTCCAACTCTTCTCTACTCTCTTAACTAGATCTCTCAGTACTTAGAAACCATAGGCTGGAAGACATGCCGCTGACGATGCCGCCATCATTCCTGGTTATTGGATCCCCATGCTTCTAGCCTTCTATCCGAAGTATGGACCATTCACAACTTTCTGCATTTGAGTATCTCATATGTTGTTCACCTTTACGTTACTTTTAAAATCTCGCATCATATCTTCTATCTCTTTCATAACCTCCCTTCCACATAGGTATGATTAACACCACAACTTGAAGCTCTATTGTAACACTATAATCCGGTGGGAGCTTCATACTAACTTCTTATTACTGGCTTTATCATAGAGCCATTATAGACTATGGTTGTTGTGCTATCTCTCTCGTACCTCTGATTTTTAAGGGAAATCCTGCAATGTTCTCAATCATGATTCCTATAACTTTTGGGTTCAATAATCGGATTCCTAATTTACTTCATTGACGTAACTCTTTAGTTTCCTCCTCCTCCTTATCGGCCTTTATGTTGGCTTAAGTTATCCTCCAATCTGCGGCTCATGGTATTAGTTATTACTTTATCCTTCCATGGACGCTATGGAATATCCATGATACAATCTCCTAACAATTCATTCCTTTGTCTATGACCTGAGCTCAATTCTTTATTTTAACTTATAACGGAATCCTTTACGGCCGTATGATTGTGAACATATATACTGCAATGATAATACTCCAAACTCTTAAGTGCGTTCATAACGTAACCAACTCTAGATCATTGATCGAATGATTCTTTCGTTCCTTCTCAGTTTTCTTTAAACTTAAGCCATTACCTTTCCTCGTCTTTCTTCCCCCTTGTTGCGTACATACTTAGCTTATCTTAGCTCTCACGCATGCCAGAATTTTCATAGAACTCATATGATCTTCGAATATTGCTTTTGATTTTACTTCCCGTTCACTATCCACGGTAGGTTACTCTTTCTTATGGAGGACGTACAATATTGTTGTGAAACTGTTGTTACAAGATCAGTTCCTCTTTAGGTTACTGTGCTTAGGTTGAACCTTCTTCCTCATTTCCTCAGCTAGTCTTTCACTGTAGTACTTAGGGAGAACCCTCTGACTCTTGTAAAGCTGCGAGCTTATTACATCATATACCAAATAAAATTGTTGATGTCCTTTCCCGCCTACAATTATCCGTAGTTACTTACCTCCTCACCCTTGTGCTTGTAGGGTTGTTTCTAAACTGATATTTGACTATCTTCCCAATGTCACTCTCTTTTATTCCCGTAACATTCATAAGGTACCTCTAAGTACCCCGACTCCTTATTTGAACATATCTCACGTATTATAATGATATTACAGCGAGGCTGAATTCTCCATGTTGGGGTTTACTACATTTATCTTGTATGATCTGCTGATTTGTCTGTAACTTCTTGTCTAGTCATGACTAGGCTCTTCCTGAATCAACTACTAATTACTCATTGGCCCATTCTCATATCATATTTTGTGTAATCTTTCTTGGGTTATTTCCTTGTCTTAGCTTACCTTACGTACTGGCTCCTCATCTAACAATAACATCCCATGCAGGAACCCTTACTTTTTTTTGACTTCGTGCTTACATAACATCCTGGAATCATAGCATATCTGTAAAATTTGGATAAGTGCAATCTCATCCCTTTCTCATTTTTATCACATTCTTCCTTTATCATTCCATAGTTACTGAACCACGTATACCACTTTTGTCACATAACTCCATAGTCCCCCCTTTAGGGGAGTGCTAAGATTTCGAGCTACGAAGATCTACCTATAGATGTTTTACCTCTTCATATTTGGCATCCTTTCACATCATCAAGGATAACAAAATTCCTTACTCGCGAGGGTGACACTTAGTATAATTGGCAATACAGTCTCTTAAGCTTAACTTTGCTCACATCGCTTGCTTTAGGGAAGCGTCTCCCTGAAAGACCATTCTCTGAATTCATCATGAATCTTGTTTTGTGGTCCATTATATTACCGCCAGAACAAAAATTGAAATTCCTATGATGTCGAGTATTTTCCAATCATTCAGTCCCTAATTCATGTTTAGTTTATCTTGTTTACCCGCCCATACTGATTTCTATTACTTTGGGGATTAACTCTCCCTTCTAGTAGTCGCGTTGGAGTCACGAACTTATATCTCGAAATGAGGATATAACCTTATGGCATGTACTCTTTTGTTGTCTTAAGGGCCATCCCCTTTCGTCTCTTTCTTCATTTGACTATAGATTCTGTAACACTCTACCGTTGTCATCCATGTATCATGTCTTATTCATAATGCCTTATCTCTCTTCTCATTACTCTGCTAATATTTCTGCATATCCCTTTTCTTGTGAAAACTTCAACACGACATTCTTTCTCTTTTAGATCTCCTTGCTTTATTCATCGGCTCTTTGGGTTGCTCAACGTCCTCGCTCTACTACGGACGAGAGTTACACTTAAGGTAATATTTATCCCTTCCAGGCTTTCAATTCCTATCATCTGAATTTTTTTTTTTATCATGCTAGTATTCACATCTAATTGTAATATTCTAGAGTACACCATCTGGGTGTCTCACAAGGAGATCTATTAACACATTTGCAATATCCTTCGGCAATGTCAACTAACACAAGCAATCCATTTACCAATTTGGGTTACCCTAAACCCAACTAGATCTTGACATCCCGTCCTTCTCTTAACTATACCTGTTAGCCCCCACAGGGCATAACTAAAATGGGTGTGACCAATTGTACATACCTCTGTTACTGTTTAATATAACTCAAAAAGCTTATGTTCCTCTACCTCAATTATAAACATTGTTTTCCTTCATTAACTGGGCGCCTCGTACCCTTCTTCATATTGCTTATTTTGCTTGTTGAAACTTGTATTTATCTTCTTAATCTCTCATTGACCTTCACCATAAAGATGGATAGACATTCTTGCCTTAAGACTTCTTATCAGGAAGCTTACACCTTTCAGTACACCTATGATATGCTAAAGACCTTACATTTACTTATCGTAGGCATCATACAAAAATCCAATTCCTCTGACTCAGCTCTTCCACAACTATCTCTCTTTCCAACCTTCTTTCCAGATGTAGGTATTGTCTTATTACGAATAAAATAGAATTTCGGAATTTGAATTCTTATAAGTGACCTCTACCACGCGATCTAGAGTAAGAAGAAAGAGTAACAATCCTAAATTCCATGTAGCTTCCTACTTATAAGTGTGGTGCACGACATACCTATAAATAAGACTCTACTAGACACGGCTTGTAGACTCCCTAGGACAGAACTGCTCTGATACCACTTTTGTCACAACTCAAACCAATGGGCTGCGACGGGCACCTGGTATCTTACTTAACTAAGTACCAACAGAACGTATCTTTTCATGTAATACTTTCATAGGTAACTAAGCAGGAAGGCTTCCATGGGATAAGTAGAATACAACATGAGATACCAACCTATAAATAAGACATATGGGCCTCTAAGACCAAAATAACCACTTGAAAACCGTACATAGGCCGACAAGACCATACAATCTTTTACGTACATGACATCTGTCTATAAGAATCTAAGAATACATAATTTTCATAAAGGTCAGGATAGAGTCCTGTCATACAAAACAATACACATCTTAACTCATACTAACCAAACAAGCAACTCTGAAGCAAATGGAGCGCACCAAAATCTTCCGCCGAGCTGATAGCCTACTTGGAGGGCTCTCGACCTGTCTATCAGGACATGCGAGCATAAAACACGGTGTCCCCAGGCAAAAAGGAACGTCAGTACGAATAATGTACTGAGTATGTAAGACACATAAATAAGTACATAACAGACATGGAGGAAATATAGAGTAAATACTCCACCTGTAAGTCTGAATAACTTTGTAAATCATGAAATAATTATAGTATCATGCATATGCATATGAATGTCATGTCATGCATAGGTGCATGTTTCATAATATCATCAGCCTCTGAGGGCATCCCATCATATCATCTTGGTCACTGTGGGCAAAATAATAAATGTATACCAGCTGATCAGGTGGTCATACGTATATAACACCATAACCTTTCATATATATATATATATATATATATATATATATATATATATATATATATATATATATATACGCGTATATAATGTCATATGATCATGGGTCAATGTTCATGAATGCAATGCATGAAAAATATGTAAAAATCTCAATATTCCTTCCGGATAAACTTTTTCAACTGCGTATTATTCTGAGACCCATGAACAAAAGATAATAATAATTTACATGGGGAAATCAAGAATATAGACACCCCTAGTATTTTTATGAATAAAGTAATTTATGGAAATTGTGCGTTTGCTCGTTTCTTCAGTATAATTTGGACCATGCCAAAAGAAGGAAGGGATGGCCTTAACATACCTGGAGTAGGAAAACTCCATATAATATTTCATTGGAAAACCTTCGTTGATTGAACTTAGAACTCAAAAAAACCAGATTAAGCTTCTGCTCTTTGAAATCCTTGAACGAAATTTGATCCTGCTTCTTTGAAATTCATGAACGAGATTTTGCTTTTGATTCTTTAAAATTTTGAAACGAAAATACTTCTGCCTCTCACGTTTTCTTTTGCTAGGATTGATATATCAATAATATTTCCTAAGTGTTTTGATCCTAATTGAGATAAGACTTGTGATGCAATCTTATCTTGATTAAATTCTATTTTATTCCTTAGGTAGACACCTACTTCAAAACTACTATGAGTCATTTTCTTGCTTGGTGGCCTTGTGCCACGTTTTTGGAAGGTAATTTTGTTAATTTTTTTTATCCGCTTATTAGTTAACTGGGTAATGTCCCGTTATCCGGTAATTAACCAATTACTCGTATAATTAAGAATTATTTCCACTTACTCAAAATATTAATCACTTTTCACATACCTTATGTCCATGTGGTACCTTGTATGGTACTATTCTATAAGTACCGGGTATTTTAGCTTGAGCCGTATTTTACCCCAAAATGCCAAACTTTGACGAAAATTCATTTTCTTTGACTTGCTTCCCCTTTCACCTTCACGAATTTACTCATTACTTGTGAAATAGCATAATCCTTATAATCTCCAAAAAATTCTTTTACTTGGACTGATGTCAATTACATTAAGACAAATTCCATGTACAATACTACAAGGTGCAACATCGTCGTAACTTAATATTGCGAAGCGTAACATTACCGTAATGTAATACTGCAGGACATAACATCATTGTAATATTGTGGGGTCTAACATTTATGGTTGAGGTAGACCATGTAACTATGTTTTCCTCCCCTTCCCTATAGCAATCCCGTGGCTGCCATACGAGGTCCCGGACCTGGCAGATTAGACTCGGAAACTGGCAGCTTGCTCGACCTACGATGAGCGTGAGTGGCGAGATCTGTCCAAAGGCAGATGGGAGGCCAAATACCATGGCACGCACTGTGTGGTTCATTTCCTTTGGAAGGCACTTTCTTTCATGTGTATTAACTCCGTCACCGTAGGCATTGTAGAATTTTCAGAGATGAGGTCGTGTCCCTTCGGAGAGGAGGAAAGGTCGTCAGCTTTGGAGTCGAAGAATTATAACAAACAGAAGGAATCCTCGAAGGACGAGGGCGCTCATAGCGATGAAAGCCCTGCTCGAAGGTTCAAAGAAGATGTATCAGCTGAGCCTGCATCACGCGAGGCTTCTAGCCTCAGAAAAGTGGTTCCTCCTTTGTCGCCTTCTTCTTTTCCCATCGAAGGTATTTCGAGGGATAAAGATTTTCTACCACCATCTTCTTCTCCTATCGAAGGTACATCGAGGGATGAAGGTTTTCTGCTTCCATCTTCTTCTCCCGTCAACGGTACTTCGAGGGATGTTTGAGTCCAGGGGCCGCATAAGTCAAGCGGAGTCTCGAGCGATCATATCCCCACCGGGTGCGGTTTGACTGGGGACGATGAGACCAGGACAGTAAATGCATGATCAACTTTTGAGGAGGCTCAGCAGCTCTATTCTATGGTGAGTTTTGGTTGACTTTGTTGGTTTTTTGGTTTTGCATTTTCACTTTCTTACTAAGTTTCATTTTCATAGGCTTTTGACAAGCTCAAATCCAAGCTGCTCCGATGTGAAGCCAGGTTGAGGAAAGCCTTAGACGGGGAGAAATCCCTCAGGATTATTTATCATAAAAGGGGAAAGGAATTGAGGCACCTTCGATATGAGGCGAATCGAAGCCTGGGCTACGATAACCGCCTCGAGAAATAGGTAACCTTTGCTTCGATGGAATGCATGCTTCTTCTTCTATCCTGAGAGATTAACATTTTGATACTTCAGTTGTAGAGCAAGATGGAGGACCTGGAACGCCTCTGGGGCAAGGTTGGTCAGGCCAAGTATGAGTGTAATCAGCTAAGGGCTTAGATAGATGCCCATATTGCGGCCAAAACGAATGCTTTGGCCAAGGCTTCTACCCTTGAGGTGCAGCTCCGAAATGCTCGTGAAAATAGCTTGGTCCAGATAAGCAGGATTGCAAGGCTCGAGTCTGACCTTTTGAAGATAAAGGCCAAGGTTGTGGACGTCGGGGCTGAAGTTGAAGAGATTCAAGCTAAGGCTGATAAGAAAGTGGCCGTCTATTTAAAAGATGTTGCTAACTTTCGAGTTGAGCTGAGATGGGCTTATAATTGAGAGAGTAGAAGCAATGAGTATGCTCGGTGCAAATCCAGGAGGGAAACCCTTGAGGAGATCCACGCTAGGGGCTTCAATCTCTCAGAAGAGATAGAGTAGGCCAAGGCAGATGAATACGATGCCAGGTTCCTCGTATCCAATGTCGAAAATAATGAGGGCGAGGCTGATGGGGCTGCAGTCCCCGAGGGGAAAATAGACTAGTCTTTTTCCTTTTTGATTCTACACATAACACTCTTAGAGATCCTTGTAAATGAATTCTTGTATTATTTTGCATACACATATAAAAAGAAGCCTTTCGGTTTTCCCCTTTGCTTCTGTATGTCCTTCTATAGACCTGAGGCTTTTTAGGTTGTCCCATAGGCTCTTACGTATTTGGTCAGTACGACCTCTAATATAAGCTGGCAACAGTGGCTCCTATGTATTGGGTCGGTACAACCTTTAATTTACGCTGGCGACAGTGGCTCTTACGCATTGGGTCGGTACGACCTTCAATTTTATGGCGACTGTCGGGCGTCCTCAAGTCGCATTAGTCTGGTCGAAGCCTTATGATCGTAGTCATTGTGTTTGGCCATAGCCATTTAGTCCCCGAGTGAGGTAACCTCGACGTCTATATCGTCGTTATGCCCTTTTAGGGGTCTTACAAGTTCAAATATATAGCATTGACTTTAAGATCAGGATTATGCCTTTTGTAAGGTCTTATAAATTTGAACATGCCTTACTTAAGGTCTTACAAATAGAGGTCTTACATATTTGGTCATGCCCAGAGGTCTTACAGATTCAGTCATGCCCGGAGGTCTTACAGATTCGGTCATGCCGGGAGGTCTTACAGATTTGATCATGCTCGGACGTCTTATAACGTTGATGATGCCTTATGGAGGTCTTTTAGACTCGAGGTTTCCCGCTTGGTGTCTTATGGCCTCAAGTTTTTGATAGCTCAATGGGGCGACAATTGGCGACAGTCCCCGAAACATTGAAAGTTTTTTGGCTTTGGAGTCGTTCCTTGTTTGATATTGCCTCATTAAGGGCTCATGAACTCAAAGTTTTCGGCCCGAAGGTCTTACTGCTTTGAATTTTTGATGTCAGTTCCCAAGTGTTCGGGAAATTTCTGGCCCTGGGGCCGTTTCTTGTAAAAATAGCAGACTTCTTTGACGTGTGAAGCATTTTGGTGGTAAAAGATATTCCTTTGATTATTTGGTATAAGTATACATTATCTTTGTCGTTGAGGGTTCGATTATTCTACGTGGACACGGTTCTTTTGACTGTTTGGCCTGATACATCATCTTCCTATCGAGACCCTCTTTGGCCTATTTTGATTTCTGCGATGAGGCGATATCCCGGGGGGATGCCCCCAGTATTTGAGGATGTTTGGAGAGATGCCTTGAATACTTGTTGATTCCTCCTTAGGTATCACATAGATGTTTCCTCATTAAAACCTTGCCAATAAAACCCTTTTCGGGATAAAATCCAATCGAAGGAAAAGAGTGCAACGCATGCTTTAAAACCCAGGGTCTTCAAGCTGGAAGATGCTTCGATTTTTCCAACTGGACACCTGCACACAGGTTAGTGTAAGATGTAAATCAAAAGGGAGGCGGTTATACCTTAGTGGTGATGGCGTTCGAGCCTCGATATGCTTCAACTGCTCGCTTTGGTGAAGCAATACGGTCCTTTGCTCATTTACTCGGGCGTAGCCGAGAATGTAGCTTGTGATTGCCACTTGGTTGTTTGCTTATCTTTTGAATCCTTTGATGCTGAAGGTGTTGATGCCGGTACCACATCGTATACCGCGAACATCTCCCTTACTGTGTGTTGCTCTCCGTATACCGTTTTTATTCTGTCCATCATTGAAACTTCATCATTTGATGAAGCGTTGATGGTACTACTCTCATGCAGTGTATCCATGGCCTTCCAAGCAAGGCGTTGTACCTCATGTCTCCTTTGATGACATGAAACTTGACATTTTGAGTTGTATCAGCCATGTTGACCGGGAAGGTGATTTCCCCTTTCTTTGTCTCGCTCGCCATGTTGAATCCGTAGAGGACTCGGGAGGCAGGCATGATCTGGTTGAGCAGTCCGAGCTGCTCCACCACTCTTGACCAGATTATGTTGGTCGAGCCACCTAGATCCACCAGCACACATTTAATTTGAAATTTATTCACAAGAAAAGAAATTACCAATGTGTCATTATAAGGCTGAGATAGGGCCTCGATGTCCTTTTCGCTGAATGTGAGAGCATCCTCGGGTATGTAACCTCGAGTTCGCTTTTCCCTCGTGATGGATATTTTTGTTCGTTTGACAATAGGTTTCTGTGGGACGTCAATTCCTCTAACGATCATGTGGATGACGTGTTATGGCTCTTCTGTTTCATTTTTCTTGTTCACCTCTCTTTCCCTTAAACTGATTTTTGGCTTGGTCGCTGAGGAATTCTCGGAGGTGCTCTTTGTTGATTAGTCGATCCACTTCTTCTCGGAGTTGTCTGCAATCTTCGGGCCTATGACCGTGTGTGCCGTGAAACTCGCACACCAATTTAGGGTTCTTTTGTGACAGATCTGAGAGTACGGGTCTTGGCCACCTGGTGTCTTTGATTTTACCTATGGCTGATACGATGTCTGAAATATAAACATTAAAGTTGTACTCAGATAATCGGGGTGCCTCCGTCGGTCCTGTTTGCCTATCAAAACTGACTTTGCTTATGAGTCCCCGAGGATTCTGACCTCGGTTCGCCTTGGGGTGTTTCTTCGATCTTCAGTGTATGGTTGATACCTTTTCTTGTTTGGCCTTGGTTCCTTTGCTAGGAGCCTACTAGGGTATACTGAGCCCATAGGAGCTCCTAGTTGGTCGTCCTCGACCCTAATCTTTGACTAATACCGGTTGTGGATATCCGCCCAAGTCATGGCGGGATATTCGACCAGGTTTTGCTTTAGCTGCTTCGAAGCTATTGAGCTTCGCTCGTTCAAACCTTGGATGAAGGCCTGAACTGCCCAGTCATCAGAGACTGGCGGTAATTCCATTCGCTCCATTTGAAAGAGAGATACAAATTCCCGTAGCATCTCGTTTTCTCTCTGTTTGATTTTGAAGACGTCGGATTTTCTTGTAGCAACTTTGATGGCACCAGCATGTGCCTTTATAAAAGAATCTACCAATATGACAAATGAGTCTATTTAATTAGAGGATAGGTTGTGATACCACATCATGTCCCCCTTTGAAAGCGTTTCTCTGAACTTTTTTAACAGGACGGATTCAATCTCGTTATCTTTTAGGTCATTTCCATTTACAACACAAGTGTAAGCAGTGATGTGCTCGCTAGGGTCCGAGGTTCCATTTTACTTCGGGAGATCAGGCATTCTGAATTTCTTTGGGATGGGTTTTGGAGCGGCACTTGATGGAATGGCTTTTGCAAGAATTTCTTTGCATCTACACCCTTCAGAATTGGGGGTGCACCCGGGATCTGGTCGACCCTTAAATTGTAGGTCTCTACCTTTTTGTTATTAGCTTCTATCTTCTTTTAGCCTGATTCAATCCTTTTTGTGAGATCCTCGAGCATCTTTACAATAGCGGGTTCGGCTACTGACCTGTTGTTTCTTGACATTTCCGGTGCTACTGTGCTTGGAGTTTTAAGGTGGCTTTGTAGTTGAGCAATTGCCAATTGTTGTGCCTGCAACATTTTAAAAATAACGTGAAGGATAACCTCCCGTTCCTCCCAAGCTGGAGTTCTCTGATCTTCATGTTGGTTTTCTTGGTGTATATTCTCGTCAGTACGGGAGCTTATATCGACATGTTGGGCGTTGCATGAGCCCGTACCCATGGGGATTGACTCTGGTGCATCCTTAGGGTTCCGAAATAGTACACCGGTGCCTGAAACAGCTACACCATTCTCTCCATGGTCCTCAGGACCGTTGTTTTCATGTGTATTCACAGAGTTAGACATTTTGACCTGAAATCAAAGATTCCTTGGATAAGAAAAAGTGTGAAGAATAACTTACGTTTTTTAGTAAACTAGCACTAAGACATTCACTATTATTTTTATCCCCACGGTGGGCGCCAAACTAATTATCTTGAAAATGGTAATTACAATTAGATTTGATTTTGTGGTTCTAAAAATACGTGATCTATTTTAGTACTAGTTGTTAGGTAATAGATGCTAAGTGTGAGCTAGGAAAGCAAAGTAAGGGTAAGAGTAAATGTTGTTATTCAAACCGAACGATCGTGAATCGGGGGCCTCGAGCTAGCCTATATTGGGCCTTGAGATCGAGCTATGGCATCGGACTGGGCCGGTCGATGCAGAACTAACAGTTTTGGGAGCCTTGATGGTAGCTCTTTATGATCAATGATGAGCAATAAAAGATGAACAATCAATGAAATATAATAAATGTAAGCAATAAATCAAAGGAAAAACAATAGAGAATGTTTAAGTTAGAGAGTAGAGAATGTTCTTGTTCTTATATTGAATATCATATATCTTTACAAAATGACAAAGGCTCCCCTTATATAGGAGGGGGAATCCCAACATAGTACATGTCCATTTATTACAAAGATACGCAGATGGTACAGCTATTTAATGTCACGGTACTTACTTGTACTATTCTTGTAGACCTGGTCAGTTTTGAGCACGCGCCTTGGGAATTTTCCACTCATTCATCATGGCTACCGATTTGTACTGCCCTGAGGTCGAGCTATGCCTCGAGCCTTCTAGTTCATCAAACCTCGAGCTGTGCCTCGAGCCTTCTGGCAACAAGCTATGGAATGCCATGATGATCTCAAAATCGAACTCGCCGATTTTAGCCGTATACAGAACTATAATTTCAACTAAAACCTCCCCACAGACGACGCCAAATTGTTTGAGCAAATAAATGCTAAACCAATTAGTAATGAGTTAAAGGGCGAATCTTAGTTTAACTTAATAAATTCTAGACCGAATAAAATAAAGCACTTGTATAACGAGTACGCCTCAAGAGCATTCAATAGCGGATTTATGATTAACAATAAATATGATAGTATAAATGTGTAATAACTGTAAGTAATGACAAAAAATGTAATGAGAAAGGATCTACCACCCAATTATTGTATGATTGGGATATTCCATTTCTCTGACGGCGACGCAGAAAAGTGAGAAATCTAGATAGGTGTGGAATCTTGAGAATTAAGGAATAAGTTTGAACAGTGTGTGCTCGAATAAATCAATGAATAAGGCAACTACTTCGTAAATTCTTCTATAAACCATTACAATATGTTCTAGTCCAAAAAAGAAGATCCCTTTTTGTTCCCTCTCTCTTCCTATTTATAAAGGATATTCCCCAACACTCCTAAAAAGTACAGCATAAAGAATATCCAAAGGAATATTCTCTATGTCCACTTCTGAACCTATATTATCGTTACCTTCTTATCTTGGCTGCCCGCGTTTGGCATCAGCCTTCGTGAGAACAACCTTCGGTCGTTATATCGTGGTCGACCACGTCCTTTGTCTTGCTTATCCGTTACCATGATCACCAAATTTGGACCTATACAACTTTCATACTTTCTATCGTTGTATATCTTCAAAATGGACAATAAAGGAGAGCATGATAGACAATTAGGTTAAAATAAGGAGGGACAATTTGATAAATATAAATTTTTTATAATTATAATTTTTTTCGAAAATATTAATTTCCTATGCCTGCTTCCGTGCACTTTCAAGGGAAAGTTACCATTTTTTTCTATTTTTTCTCCAAAATAGAAAAACTGATTAGCAGCTAATATCACCATTATTTTTTTCTAAAGTTTGGTCAAATACTTTAATCTTTCAAATTAATTTTTTTTAAACTAAACAATTCTAATGAATGCTTGGCAAGCTCTCTATTTGTTGTTTCCATATATTTCATTAGAAGAAAAAAAATATCAGCCGATTATGTAGTAGGCTAGTGGTTGCATCTTCACTTTACACTGCACTGCACGAGTGCAGTGCTACAATCTCACCAGAAGTCCTCTCTTCTTCAATCTTCCTTTTCCATACCACTCACAAGCCCACTCTCATTCCGACTTTCTTAAACTTCAAAAGGCAAAAGGTTAATGTGAAATGTTTTTAAAAAATAGAATTCTCTTTTATATTTTCTTTACTCGTATTAATTGTGGAAAAAAATGTTGAGGTCCAATGGGGACGGTTCCATTTCATTGGATCTGCTCCTTTCTACATGTGTACGGGTAAAATCGGGGACAATGTCTATTCCGATTCCCCGATGAGAGAACGAAGAAGAGCATGGATCCGCGAGATTATAATCGAGGCTAGACACACATCATATTGAGACCCAGGAAGAGTGAACATATATCCGACATTGGACACGACAAAGCGACGCACCCCGGACGAGTATAACTCCTAGACCTCGGGAGACACGGTGAACGATTATGCATGACGGATAGTGGGAAGTAATATTCGCCCTCAATCAGATATTACGGCACAAATCTCGTTCAGTAACGATTATGGATAAATAGTTACCGGGAAAAGAAGATTTTTACCTTTTTTAGATTTATACTAGGACTAAAATTCTCCTACTATATAAAGGGGAAGTTTTTTTTAATCTGACACATTCTAACACACAATTCAAAGAAATAAAGGTTTACTTTTGTCTTCTAGCTACTATTAAAGGCAGTACTCATTTGTTCTGTTTTTCATTCGCGACTAGGCTTGAACTGAGGGTCCAATCGAGGACAAAGTCACTGTTCAATCTAAGATTAGGCTTGGTCATAACATTGCGATTGGGTTGATAATTTATTTTATTTTTAATTTATTTATCTGTTATTCTTAATTATTTGTGTTGAATTAAACCACGTATCCTTTAAACTACATACAAATATAATTGTTATCTAATTTTGGGGTAAACAGTTTGGTGCCCACCGTGGGGCTAAGGATAATAATGGTGATTTGATATGAATCTCCATAACACACCATATTTTACGCTTTTTCTTTAAAATCTTGATTCCAGGACAGCCTAAGAATGTCAAACTTTCACTCTGCTCACTTGAACGTTGACGCTGAGTCAGGCCATCACGGCAAAAATAATAATGTGGTGCACAGTAATGATGTGCTTTCCTGCTGAACCCAACGGTGTCCCAGCTGCTGACCCGATCAAGGCTAACTCGCAAGTGTCCGTCAACATCAATTTTTCAACTGATCCCGAAATCAATGTTCACGGAGGACCCCGATCAACATCTCCAGAAGCGCCTGAAGGTGAAGGTGATAGGGTGAGCCTACAACTGATTTGAAAAATATTGTAGGCTCAATATGCGGCAATAGCACAGCTGCAGAATCAAAGCCACACCCCAACATGGTCTAGCCCGAACAATCCCAAAAAAGCACTCGAAAAGAAGAACAAATTGCCGAGAGACTAGGTGAAGTCGAGCCCGGGGTAAATTCAGAGGTCATGAAGATGCTCGAAGCGTTGAAAAAACGAGTGAAGTTAGGCAAGAAAAAGATTGAGGCTAATGACAAGAAGGTGGAAATGTAAAACTTCAGGTCGATCAGATCCCAGGAGCACCCCCAATATTGAAGCAGATGGACTCCAAAATTTTTTATTCAAAAGCTCTTTCCTCCGAGCACGGCACCAATCCCAAAGAGGTTTTGTATGCCCGACGTCTCCAAATATAATGGAACCATGGATTCGAATGAGCATATGACCTCTTATACATGCGCAATTAAAGGGAATGATTTGGAAGACGATGAGATCGAGTCGGTGTTGCTAAAAAGGTTTGGGAAAACTTTGTCCAAGAGAGCAGTTATATGGTATCATAACTTGCCCCCAAATTCCATTGACTTGTTTGTTATACTTGTAGATGCTTTCGTAAAGGCCTATGTCGTGGCCATAAAGGTCGAGACCAGAAAGTTAAATCTTTTCAAGGTCAAACAAAGGGATAACAAGATGCTCAAGGAATTCGAGTCAAGATTCTAGGTGGAAAAGATTGACCTACCACCGGTTGCAAATGATTGAGCCTTTCAGGCATTCACTCAGAGGCTCAACCCCGAAGTTCATTAGCCTCTCAACAGCTAAAACAAAATTTGGTGGAGTACCCGCCTGTATCTTGGGCTGACGTCTATAACAGGTACCAGTCAAAGATTAGGGTTGAGGACGACCAACCCGGAGCCCCTTTTAGATCTATTTACCCCATCAGGGCCGATGATAGATCTAAGAGAGACATTGATCAAGAGCCAAGACCGGTCCGAGATCGATATCAACCATACAACACGGACTGAAGGGGAAATGGATCCGGGTTTCACCTTACAAGGAATTAGAAGAGAAACGATCGACGACCCAGCGGTCTGGGTTAGATAAGCTTTTCGATAGGTCGCTCGGGAATAGGGAGGCACCAAGATTATCAGAATATAACTTCAATGTAGTCGTTGCAAGCATCGTGTCGGCCATATGGCACATCAAAGACACCAAGTAGCCCTGACATTGCAGTCTAACCCAGCCTAGAGAGATCTTAACTTGATGTGTAAGTACCACGTCACCCACGGTCACAGGACCAAAGATTGTCGACAGCTAAGAGAAGAAGTTGCTCGACTGTTCAACAAGGGGCACCTCCGAGAATTCCTAAGTGAACAAGCCAAAAACCACTTCAGAAACAGGGACGCCAACAAACAGGTCGAACAAGAGAAGCCTTAGCACGTGATCAACATGATTATTGGGGGAGTTGAAGTCCCCCAAGGGCTAATGATAAAATGCACTAAAGTATCTATTACGAGGGAAAAATGCACTCGGGATTACGTTCCGGAGGGAGCCATTTTGTTAAGCTACAAAGATGCCGAGGGCATCGTACAGCCTTACAATGATGCACTGGTAATATTTGTACTTATTAATAAATCTCGAGTTAAACGTGTGTTGATTGACCCAGGTAGATTGGCCAACATCATCATATCAAAGGTAGTAGAACAATTGGGGTTACATGATCAAATTGTGCCGGCAGTCCGGGTATTGAATGGATTCAACATGGCATGTGAGACCACGAAAGGAGAGATAACTTTGATGGTAAACACCACTGGAACAATCCAAGAAACGAAGTTCTATGTGATCGAAGAGAACATGAGGTACAACGCTGGAAGGCCATGGGTCCCAACATGAGGGCAGTACCCTCCACCTTGCACCAGGCGCTAAAATTTTCCATACCAGGGCGAGCGTGAAAGGGTAAGTGTAAACACTTAGGTACCAATCCAGATGAGTGATGATGTCTTTGTTGGGCCCGGGGACGACCACCTCCTTGCCCTCCCAGTTATAGTCTACCCAAACTGTAGGTAGTGTCTCCTCAGTAACGGAGGCCTCCATGCTCTCTTGCCTCAGTCCTATTGACTGGAGGCCTTCTCGATGTTGAAGTCATTCTCGATAGAGCAGCCCCCATGTACGAAGCTCTTCAAGGGAGGCTCTTGGACCACCTTAGGAATGGCCACCTCGGCGTCTATGGATGGGTTGAAAGATGAAGGGTCGGTTTGCTGGGGCACAGATTTGGAAGTTTTTTCCATTGGGTCCTGGAAAATATGAAGGTTTGAAGAAAAAATATGAAGATTTGAAGATGGGATGAAGATATGATGGTCTATGTTGAAGATTCAAAGAGAATGTATGACGATTGAGGATGAAGGTATGAAGATCTAAGGAGAAATGTATGAAGATTTGAAGGAGTCAAAGGTAAGTAAAGAATTTGAGGATAAATCAAGGAGCTCTAGAATCGGAAAGCGGAGAAGTGAAAAAAGGGTCAGAGCTTTTATAGAGGAAGGACAATTAATGCGTGATGTTTCACAATTGAGGACAGTCAACCTGCGGCTGACAAGTGTCCGAAGTGAGAATGACGTGACTGATGGGACGTTTCGTTAACCCGTCATCTCAGTTGTAACGTACAAAGGAAGGAATCGGGGTTCATTTATCGCTTCCCATCGTTTCGATAAATCTATCCTCCGAAAAACGAGGGGACTATCTGTGTACGGGTAAAATTGAGGGCAATGTCTACCTTGATTCCTCGATGAGAGGACGATGGGGGAGCACATATCCGCGAGATTGTAATCGAGGCCAGAGACCCATCGTATCGAGACCCATGAAGAGTGAACGATATATCCGGCATTGGATACAGTAAAGCGACACCCCCCCCCCCGACCGAGTATAACTCTTAGACCTCGGGAGACACGATGGACGGTTATGCATGACTGATAGGGGGTCGTAATACTCACCCTCAACCGGATACTACGGCGCGAATCTCGTTCACTAACGATTATGGATCAATAATTACCTAGGAAAAAAAGATTTTTACCTTTTTTAGACTTGTACTATGACTAAAATTCTCCTACTATATAAAGGGGAAGTTTTTCTTTGATCTGACATACTGTAACATGCAATTCAAAGTAATAAACGTTTACTTTTGTCTTCTATCTACTGTTAAAGATATTACTCACTTGTTCTATTCTTCATTCACGACTAGGCTTGAATCAAGGGTCCAATCGAGGACGAGATCGTTGTTCAATCTAAGATCAGGTTTGGCCATAACATTGCGATTAGTTGGACCGTCTATTTCATCTTTAATTCATTTGTCTGTTATTCTTAATTATTCGTATTGAATTAAATCACGTATCCTTTAATCGCGTACAAATTTACCTGTTATCCAATTTTGAGGTCAACACTACCATAATCTTCATTTGTTTGCGTAAATGGAAAAACCAATAATAGTCCCAATAGTACTTGGAAAAATTTGAGTTTTTATCAAAACAACATTGTTATGGTTCCCTACATTTTATATCATGCAATTGTGTAACACCTAATTAAGTATCAATAATTCGAGAAAGGAAATCAACTACAATTTGTATGAGATGTAAAAACAAGGTCCCTCTTTCCTCAGCTGGTCCAGCATCATCTTGTTTGGTTGTCACTTGTGATTGAAAGAGGGAAGCTAGACCGAAGGAGGTCAAGATGTTTTTGTGAGCAAATTGCTTACCCTTGTGTAGCAGCTTTGTAGCTTTTCTTAATAATAATTATATAAAAAAAAAAAAGATAGCAAAATTAAGCAAATTCCTCTACTGAAAGATGTTGGCTTAGAGGGTATTTTTTAAGAGGGTATTTGAGTTAGCTTAAAAGTTGATCAAACAGACTTTTAAGTACCCTTTAGGATAGGACGAAGTAGGAAAGCATTATAAAATATATTAAAATTTTCAAATTCCTCCACTCAATTTGTCAAGGAAAGCTGACACCATGAGTAGCTAACAAAACATTCTTACAAAGATAGTTAAAAAGTCACAATGTGAATCGAAGTGACATGAGTATATTCACATTAATCTGTTGGCTACTACTATATAAACAGATATTCCGACTTTTTTTGGAAAATAAAAAATTCCTATTACAAGGGGAAGGGAAGAGATAGTGAGCATCGAACTCACCCCTATTTTGTAGAACACCCTCAATCGATACCACTAAACTATACATCTTGCGGCTGATATTACAACTTATATGTTGACCCAAAAAATAGCAAAAGGAAGAGGAAAGGGAATCTTACAGGAATGTATAAAAAAAGACATTGTTTACCTTCAAAATCGAATAACAATTAAATTTGTAAGTGGTTATAAGGATACGCAGATTAATTTGATATAAAATGATAAATTGAATTAGAATGAACACGCAAAGATATAGTAACTTCAAACTACACGAGCAGAATGATCCATCCTAGCCTTAGTGTAACGTTCACCCTCGATCGGGATCGCAATGGCCATCACTCGGATAACAATTAAATTTGTAAGTGGTTTTAAGGATACGCAGATTAATTTGATATAAAATGATAAATTGAATTAGAATGAACACGCAAAGATATAGTAACTTCAAACCACACGAGCAGAATGATCCATCCTAGCCTTAGTGTAACGTTTACCCTCGATCGGGCTCGCAATGGCCATCACTGATGAACAAGAAAAAGAGCTAATAACAGAGAAAGTAATAATATATTGCTTTGGAATGTGTGTTACAATGTGTTTCATGAATTATCAGACCCCCTTTATATAATAGGGGAGTCCTACTCTAGGTACAACTCTATAAAAGGTAAAAATCCTCTAATTAACTGATTGTTGGTTCTTCATCGATATGTGCAGATATCCCCACTGTGATATCCAGCTAGTCACGGATATTACGGCCTTCGGTTGATCGTGCTTGATTACCCGACAATGTTCTTCGAAGTCGTTCAAGGTTAGGACCGATCCCGAACCATGACCCCGATATTCTCGAAGGCGGGCGTCATGTCCTCGGATTCTGACTTGATGAGACTTTTGCCTCGATTTCGGTCCCTTGTCATCATATCTTGAGCTTGGCTTATTTTGTCGAAGACCGAGGCGTACCATGAGTCCGATTTTACCCGTATACAAATAGTCCCCTCGTTTCTAGGAGAGAAAATGACGAGAAACGATATGAGCTCCTGATTCCTACTTCGACACATTGCGATAGAAACGACAAAACACTTGAATTGTCTTGTCAGTTATGTCATAATAGTATTAAATGCATGTCAGTTGCCGGTCCTCTGTCCCTGGATGCGAAATGCCGCTGAAATCCTATAAATACCCCTTCCTTTGTCCATTTTTCACTTTACACCAAATCTTCTACCTTCGTACCTTCAGGATTTCAATATTTTCTAGCATTTTTACCTCCGTTACTCAAGTTTCTTCAGTACTTTGCAAAACCTTTTACTCATCATCTACTCAAGGCAACAAGTCTGATCCTTCAACTTTCAATCTTTCTCCATCTTTTCCAAGATTTTTCTTCTATAACAATGGCAAAAACCTCAAAATTTGTTCCTAAGAAGAATGTTCCTTCTTCCTCGCGACCGACCACTGAGGTCGAGGAGACCGTCCCTGATACGGTTGTTGATGAGTCGGCGAAAGAGCCCCCTTGAATATGTTCATTCCCGGTGGATGTTCGATCACTAACGACTTCAAGGTTGAGAAGCCTTTTTCTGTACGGGGTCGGTCTGAGGAGGCCTCGAGATACATCTGCTCAATTACAGAAGAGGTCCTCCCTATGGTCCGAAAAGACTGCAATTGGGCCGACAAAGACAGTGTGATCCCTGACTCCGAAGAGGCCAACACCACCCATATCGAGGGATATCTAAGTGTTTACACTTATCCTTTTACATTGGACCCGGCGGACCCGGTCATCTTAGACTTCTGCAGGAGGTATAATGTATGCCTTGGCCAAATTCTTCCATCACTGTGGAGGATCGTGATCCTCCTCCGATTCCTAGTGAAAAACTCAATGGGTGCTTGTTCACCATCGATCATTTACTCCGCTTATACAGTCCCTGAATCTTCCGGGAGGGGAGGGATGATAAAGCTAGTACATCAGGCCAGCAAAGCCCCATTCTCGAGTATCGACAAGGACCGGGATCGGTGTTGGAAAGGACGTTTTGTTTGGGTGAGGACCGCCGACCTGGTACCTGTCGAGTGGAGGCCGTTCCCCGAAAGGTGGAACGTATCACGTAAGTACTCATCTTAAGCATCGATTTTATGCCTTATCCCTTTTCTTATCAGCGTTTGTTATCTTGTAGCCCTTGCTCGAGTTCTAAATGCTATCCGTCAGCTCAAGGAGTGGGTCAAGGGCATTGTGTCACAGATGACCTACTCCGAGCGCTCATGGCGCAAACTTTCAAAAAGTCGTTGGGAGGCCCGTTCCCATGGTAAGGTTCCTTTCCCGAACAAGTCGTATTAAACTTTTTCTTCTAACATCGCAACCTTACCTCCTTTATTTTTTTTGTAGGTTTGCCTAAGAATGTCGAGCTTAGGCCTCTGGTCGGGGATGGGGACTTTCATGTTGAGTCTCCTTCTCCGGGGCAGGCTGGAGAGAGGAAAAGGAGGAGGGCTTCAAGTTCCCCCAGCTTGGAGAAAAAGAAACCAAGGAGAAGGCTGGTGCGCAAGCTAAGGAAAACACCAACTCCCGAGCACCAACTTTGAACTTACTTTATCAACTTAGGGACGATTCCGAGGGGGAAGAGCTTTTTTTGGCCTGAGAATCATCGCCCCTCGAAGATCAAGGGGCCATTAAACAAGAGAACCATGAGTCCAATATTCCTCAAGCTAGGGGGTTCGATGAGGAGGCCGAGGCTCAAACTTCTCGGGATGCCCGTAGTTCCCTGAAGGAGGCACTTGGCATGATAGACATTACCGAGTCACTCCCGTTCACCGAGTCTATGTTCAACAAGGCCCAAATGGTGAAAAAATGACCCAATAAGGGGGTCCACGGAGCAGACGATCACCCTCCGCTGCTTTTTTAATGGTATGGACTCCACCGCCATGGAAGACGTCATAGGGTTAGGTGACTTAGAGGTACCGACAAAAAGTTTGTCCTTGGAGGCAGGTGGGCCTAACTCATGCCTGAGACTGGTCAACCGGTTCCCCGTACCGAGCGCGGATCCTGATCGGAAGTGATCAATTATCATCACTATTTTAGAGGATGCCCGAATTCTCTCTGCCCCTGTCGGGATAGCTAGTTACCTCCGGTGCCTGGTAACTGAAGAAGACCAGATAAAAATGAATGAGGTTGACGCACCATGCTTGTTCAACGAAGCGCAATAGGCTCTGAATCGGGCAAGGTGCTTGTTATCTCATTTTACCTTTGGACTCAGTCTCTGAGGGTCCTAATGCTTTATCCTTTATTTATCTTGCAGGCCTCAGTGCTTCACCACGAGACCTTCCTCCGATATCGGGATGAGCTGAGCCAACTCGAGGCTGAAGTCAAAGAGCTTGTTGAGAAGAGAGACATGTATAAGCTTCTCAGCGAGTAACGTGAAGGAGAAGTCAAGAGCATTCGAGCTGATTTGGACGCATCTCAGCAAGAACATGCCGACCTGGTGGAACATGTAAAAATCTTTGAAGTTAGTGATGACGAGCTAGACACGGTGACTAACGATCAGAACCCGCAGGTCCACCAGAAGATAGATCGGATCGACCAACTCCAAGCCGAGATGGATGTAATCAAGGTCAAGGTCGAACAGTGGAAGGGAAAGATGGATTGCTTGGCCTTGGAAAAGGAGACTACCCAAGCACAATTAGCCTCGGAAAAGGCTCAACTTCGAGAGATGAGGGAGAAAGCTGAGGCCTGGTCCCCAAAAATCAAGGACCTCTAATCTCAATTGGACTCAGCTGTTGCCGATCGGGATACCCTCACCAAGGAACTTAAAGCAGCCAAGTCAGTGGTTAAAATAACCAGGGTCGATGCCGATGAGATGGTGGCCCGGTACAAAGCTGATGTTGAGGTAGCCCAGGACCGCCTGAAAGACATTGTTGAATATGTGAAGTGGCAGTCCCGAAGAGAGGCCCTCGAGGAGGTTCACGCTTGGGGTTTTGATTTATCGGTGGAGATCGAAAATGCTAAGGGGCTTGAGGCCGAGGCCAAAAAGTTGGCATATCCCAAGGATGAAGAAGACTCCGAGGGTTTTGGTGGATCCGGGGGCAAAGAGGACCACGATTGTCCTAATGACAAGGCGGGCTCCGGCGAGGACTAGGCTACTTAGGTGCTTTGTAGATATTTTTGTATTTTCGTATTTATTGTTGAGGTCGTTTGGACTTTGTAAAGATCTTTTAATATATATACAAGGCTTCTTTCCTTCGACAAATTTCAAGTTTTTTTTTGCTTTTTACGATTGCAAAATTTTTGAATGCCTTAGTGCATAATAAGTAGGTTTTGTTCGGAGGTTAGAACAAGGATCGTTCTCGATATTATTTTGCTCGAGATACATGGGGGCTCGGTATGACCGGAAGCCTTCCCGGAAGTATTTATTTAGAAGTTTTTAGATTATAATTTTGCCGAAGGTGGCCTTTGAACCGATTTAGAAATTTTAAAGGCCTTATGTTTTGGTTACAGGTATCGGACGTTTCCGAGCCATTCTAGGATAGTTATATCCTTTTAAGTTCGGATGTTGCCTGATAGGCTTGTTACCCCGAGTCATCCGGGCTTGCCTAGGACAACGATCCTCGAATATGGATGACCGTAGCCTTTAAAGTTCGTGCATTGCCCAATAGGTTTTGTGCCATTGGGATTTGATAGCCTAGATCGCTCGAACTTGTCTTGGACGACAGTCCCCGAGTGAGGGTGATCCCTTGGATCTGGATAGAAGTGGCCCTTGCGCTCGGTGTCTTTTAGGGAACAGAATGTAGTAATGTTTTTAGAGACAAAATATTTATTTGCAAGGTAGAACCTTTCTTTCATTTATGTGCGCAATATACAAGGTTACAAACGTGTACAAGCTTTGTGTTATGGCTTGGGTGGTCTATGTAAGCACGGTTCATTTGACCGTTTGACCCTTACAGTAAATCCTATCCACCGAGCCTAAACTGTTCAAGCACAAAGTTTCTTCTCTTGCTAAAATCATTATCCGAGGGTGATGATTCCTAGTATTCGAGTCTGATCATAGAGAGAACTCGGATATTGTTGATGTGATCCTCGACTACAGTTCATGGCCGGTATTCAATTCTAATTTAGCACGATCCATTGTTACCTCGTTAAAAACCTTATCAGAAAACCCATTTAGGACAAAATCGGTTCAAGGGAAAAAGAGTGCAACGCGCGCTTTCAGGCCTAAAAGTTGCATCATTTCTTGAATGTTACCTGCAAATGTTAGTTCAATATGTAAAGAAAGGAAATGAATGGGGTCGTACCTCAGCA
Source organism: Nicotiana sylvestris (assembly GCF_000393655.2). NCBI lineage: Eukaryota > Viridiplantae > Streptophyta > Magnoliopsida > Solanales > Solanaceae > Nicotiana > Nicotiana sylvestris. Next base: position 72,714,830 of record NC_091068.1, on the reverse strand, counting down.
GTAGTATCATTTCAGGTGAGTTACATTCCAGTTGTTCGATAAAAGCTCACCGTTCATCGCTCCGAGTTTGTACGATCCTTTTCTAGTGATCTCGATAATTTGATATAGACCTTCCCAATTTGATCCCAACTTCCCTAGGGTGATATAGACTCCGCTTGCCCGTTCCCACTAGGGTGATAGGGTGTCGATAGGATCCTTTTGATCTTATGGTCTTCGAAAAACTTGCTCACTCTGCTGCTGATGAACTGCTTCCCATTTTCACACTCGATCTCGGCTAGCATTTTGAACTGGCATATTATGTGGTCCCAGATGAAATCAATAACTTCCTTCTCCCTGACTTTCTCAAATGCCTGGGTTTCCACCCATTTAGAAAAATTGTCAGCCACAAATAATGTAAATTAAGCCTTACTGGGTGCCCATGGAAGGGTGATGACGATATCCATCCCCTATTTCATGAACGGCCAATGTGACAAGACCGAATGGAGCAGCTCCCCAGGCTGATGAATTATCGGAGCGTGCCTATGACATCTGTCACATTTTCGTACAAACTCTTTTGCGTCCTTTTCCACGTCGCTCCAGTAATAGACGACTTTGATTATTTTTCGAACTAATGATTCTGAGCCCGAATGATTTTCACAGGTGTCTTTTTGGACTTCCCTCAGAACATACTCGGTATCTCTCGTTCCTAGACATATTGCGAGTGGGCCATAGAACTTTCTCCTGAATAAGGTATCGTCTTCATTCATGCTAAACCGGGCCGCCTTTGTACGTAGAACCCTCGATTCTTTAGGATCCAAGGGCAGTTTTTCGGTCTTCAGATACTCTAGATATTTGTTTCTCTAGTCCTAGGTTAGGCTTGCTGAGCTTATATCGGCGTGACCTTCTTCCACTACCGATCTCATGAGTTGTACGAGCGTCCTCGAGTTGAACTCATCATCATCGATCGACAATCCCAAGTTAGCAAGAGCATTGGCCTTACTGTTTTGATCCGAGGTACATGTTGTAGAGTCCACTCCTTGCACCGGTGTGAGCTACTTGCAGTTTATCTAGGTATCTTTGCATTCGCTCTTCTCTAACTTCTAATGTCCCAATAACTTGGTTCACTATAAGGAACGAGTCGCACTTAGCTTCGATCACTTCTGCCCCCAAGCTTTTAGCCAGTTCGACACCTGCAATCATGGTCTCATACTCGGCCTCATTGTTAGTCAATTTTACAGTCTTAATATATTGTCTAACTATGTTATCTATCGGTGGCTTCAATACGATGCCAAGTCCGAACCCTTTTGCGTTCCAGGCACCATCCGTAAGGAGGGTCCAAATTCCCGTAGAAGTCCCCAAGTTCAACAACAACTCTCTTTTGACCTCGGATATTAGGTTCGGTGTAAAGTCGGTGGCAAAGTCTACTAAAATTTGAGATTTGATGGCGGTATGGGGTCGATATTCGATATCGTACCCGCTGATTTCCACGGCCTATTTGGCTAGTCATCCCAAGAGCTCGAGTTTATGCACTATGTTCCTCAATGGGTAAGTAGTTACAACACATATGAGGTGGCATTGAAAGTATGGTTTTAGCTTCCTAGAGGCACTTAGCAAAGCGAGCGCCAATATTTCTAGGTGAGGATACCTAGTTTCGTCCTCGCCTAGAGTCCTGCTAACATAATAGATTGGATATTATGTACCTTTCTCTTCCCGAATCATAACTCAGATACCACTAACTCGGATACCGCTAAGTACAGGTAACTGTTCGTATGCCTTCAGAGTATGAAGCAAAGGTGGGATCAAGAGATACCGCTCGAGTTCCTCCAAGGCTTGTTGGCACTTCAGGGTCTATGAGAAGTTATTCTTCTTCTTCAACAATGAGAAGAACCGATAGCTCTTGTCGGAGGACCTCGAGATGAATCGACCCAAGGCGGCTATGCACCCGGTTAGCCTTTGAACAACCTTGACATTGTCCACAATAGTGATGTCTTTGATGTCCTTGATCTTATCGGGATTAATTTCGATTTCCTCGGTTGGACAGCATGAATCCAAGAAATTTCCCGACCCCGACCCCGAATGCGCATTTCTCCAGGTTCAGCTTCATATTGTATTTCTTCAATATCTTAAAGGTTTCCTGCAAATGTTTCAAATGGTCCTCTGCTCGCATGGACTTAACTAACATATCATCAATGTAAACCTCCATTGAATTTCCTATTTATTCTTCGAACATCCAATTTACTAGGCATTGGTAAGTGGCACCGGCATTTTTTTATTCCGAATGGCATTAAGTTATAGCAGTAGGTGTCGTATTTAGTGATGAATGACATTTTTACTGATCGTCTAGGTCCATCCGAATTTGGTTGTACCTAGAATAGGCGTTGAGAAAATTGAGGATCTTATGATCGGCCATCGCATCGATCATGAGATCGATGTTGGGCAAAGGGAAAGAGTCCTTGGGACAGGACTTATTCAAATCTTTATAGTCTACACATATTCTTAATTTATTCCCTTTTTTAGGGACTACCACTATGTTTGCTAACCAATCAGGGTACTTAACTTCCCGAGTAAACCCTATTTTAAGGAGTTTAGATACCTCATATTTAATGAATTCATGTTTGACTTCGGACTGAGGTCTCCTTTTCTGTTTGACTGGATGAAACTTTGGGTCTAGGATCAGCTTGTAGGTGGCTATTTCCGGGGAATCCCTATCATATCAAGGTGGGACCAAGCGGAACAATCTATGTTAGTTATAAGGAATTTAATGAGTTTTTTCCTGAGCTCGGGACTTAACCCTGTGCCCAGGTATACCTTACAATCAGGCAAATACTCGATCAATATGACCGCTCCAGTTTTTCGATCGTCGATTTGGTAGCATCAGAGTCATTGAGGGGCTATAAAAGACTTGGGAACCCCGTAGTCATCGTCTTCACCCATCCCCTACTTATACGATTGGTTCGAGGCCGGTGTTGGTAATTGCTATTTGGCTTCTTCCTTGACGACTGAACCCAGGCCTCTTGTTGTTGAAAGTGTGGATATCGGGGTCACCTCTTCGACCGCGAACATTTCCTTTGCGGACGGTTTTTCTTTGTAGATTGTTCTAATCCCTCATGGCATTGGGAATTTCAACACTTGGTGCAAAGTCGAGGGTACTGCCCTCATATTGTGGATCCACGGTCTCCCAAACAGAGCATTGTACCTTATATCTCCTTCGATCACATAGAACTTGGTTTCTCGAATGGTTACAGTGGCATTCACTGGTAATGTTATCTCCCCTTTAGTGGTCTCACATGCAATGTTGAGTCCATTTAGAACTCGGACTGCATGCACGATTTGATCTGTAGACTGAGCTGTTCCACGACCCTCGATCTGATGATGTTGACCGAGCTACCTGGTTCAATTAACACACGCTAAACTTGAGATTTATATATGAGTATAGATATTACCAGTGCATTGTTGTGGTACTACACAATGCCTTCAGCGTCCTCGTAATTGAAAGACAAGGTTCCCTCTGGCACGTAGTCTCGATTCCATTTTTCCCTTGTGATGGATACTTTGTTGCACTTTAGCATCATCCCCTAGGGAACGTCGACCCCATCAATGATCATCTTAATAACGTGCTGAGGTTCCTCCTGCTCGATTTGTTTATTAGAATCTCTATTCTTGAAATGATTCTTGGCTCGATCGCTTAAGAACTCTTGGAGATGTCCTTTGTTGAGTAGCCAGGCTACTTCCTCTCTTAATTGTCAACACCCTCTATTTTGTGGCCGTTAGTGCCATGATATTTGCACATTAGGTTAGGATCCCTTTGGGCTGGATCGGACTGTAGAGGTCGAGGCCATTTGGTATCTTTGATGCGTCCGATGGCTGATACAATAGCGGCGGCATCTATGTTAAATTTGTTCTCTAATAACCTTGGAGCTTCCTTAGGCTCGATGTGCTTGTCGAAACTATTTTTGCTCATGAGTCCCCGATTGTTTTGACCTCGATCCCTCATCTTTTCACTTCCCACAGGGTTTCGCCCGAACTCATTACCTATTTGGTCTCCATTGTATGGTTGATACTAACCCTGTTTGATCTTGGTTCACGATCAACGTCTCTCTTGACTTTGTCGACGGCTCTGACAGGATAAATGGACCCGGAAGGGGCCCCAAGATAATCATCTTCGACCCTGATTTTTGGTTGATATAGGTTATGTACGTCGGCCCAAGTAATAGCTGGATATTCTACCATGTTTTGTTCAACTATTGTGAAGCCAACGAGCTCCGAACATTGAGTCCTTAGTTGAAGGCCTGAACTCAATCATCCTCGACCAGAGGCAGGTCCATCCGTTCCATTTGAAACCGGGACATGAATTCTTTGAGTATCTCACTATCCCTATGTTTCGCTTTGAAAAGTTCTGAATTCCTGGTCTCGACCTTGATAGCTCCAGCATGTGCTTTTACGAAAGAATCTGCAAGCATAACAAACGAGTCAATAGAATTAGGAGGTAGGTTGTGATACCATATCATAACTCCCTTTGATAGAGTTTCCCCGAACTTTTTCAACATGACAGACTCGATCTCATCATCCTCCAAGTTGTTCCCTTTGATGGCGCACGTGTAAGAGGCCATATGCTCATTTGGGTCGGTTGTTCCGTTGTACTTAGGAATCTCAGACATGCGGAACTTCTTAGGGGTCGGCTTCGGAGCTGCACTCGGAGGAAAATATTTTTAGACAAACTTCTTGGAATCCAGGCCTTTTAATATCGGCGGCGCTCGTGGGATTTGGTTGACCCTAGAATTATAGGTTTCCACCTTTTTGTCATTGGCTTCGATTTTATTCTCTCCAGATTCTACCCATTTTGTCAGCTCCTCGAGCATCTTTATGATCTCACAGTTGTTCCCCAATTCATTTTCATCCGGCCTCTCCGTGACTAGTTCATTTTTGTGGGTTACTTCCCGGGATGGCTCGGGCTCAATTCTACTCAGCGTGCGGCTTTGTATCTGCAACTAGGCTATCACTACTTGTTGGGCCTGTAACATCTCAAAGATCATCCGCAAGTTAATACCATCACCTTCACCGATGTATGTATTTTGGGCAGTCGATCGAACTTTCGTGCGGATGCTGTTCTCAAGATCGGTAGGTAAATGTGCGTTGATGGCCACATGTGAGCTAGCGTCGATCGGGTTCGTGGTGGGAACTCCGTTGAGATCGACGGGGGGCACCTCATTACCGGGTGTTACATTGTTATTCTTCATCGATACGTGCCGAGATTCCCGCCGTGATATCTGGCCGGTCACGGATATTACGATCTTCTGTTGGCCGTGCTTGATTGCCCGACAATGTTCTTCGAAATCGTTCAAGGCTAGGACCGATCCAAACCATGACCCCAATATTCTCGAGAGTTGGCGTCATGCCCCCGGATTCTGACTCGATGAGACCTTTTCCTCGATTTCGGTCCCTTGTCATCATGTCTTGAGCTTGGCTTATTTTGTTGGAGACCGGGTGTACCATGAGCCCGGTTTTACCCGTATACAGACACAATTTACTAGTAACTAGTCATTTTAATCATGTTATCAAAAATAGCCAAAAAAATTATCAATGGCATACAACATTCAAAAAACATAGGCAAAAGAAGATTTTTTTTCAATAGGTATTGTTGCGATGCGTTGAAAACACTTAGATGATGCAATATACAAATTTTGATGAAGTTTAAAGGTGAGTTGGACTAGTTTTGAGTCAAAAAATCATTACCAATGATATACAATATTAAAAAAATTAGGCAAAAAAAAATTCAATGGGTATGGTTGAGATTCGTTGAAAACATATAGATAAGGTAATATATAAAATTTAAGCAAGATTGGAGGTGATTTGGACTGGTCTGATATCAAAATTCGTAGTTAAAATCGAGTTTATAAATTGACCAAATTTTATAGTATTAGTTTACTCATGAGCGAACATAGCTAGTAATTTCGTAAAAAGAAAAAATAAGGAGCAAAACACAAGACTCTCAAAACTAGTAAAATTATCATAGTTGCCTAAGGTAAGCTGCTAACTTGCTTGGTACAAAATTCTTGGTAGGATGAAAGCCTGAAAGCCCGTGTTCCTACAATCCTGCTTAGATTTCACTTCTATCTACATCAACAATTTCACTCCTTATCTATATCAATAACATCACCATGTGCTTAGGCGTTTGGTTTTCCTAAATAACACTTGTTTCAAATAACTACGAATCAGATTTAAAGTTTATGTGTTTTACAACAATCTTAAATTAATATCAAATAATAAATAAGTTTATAGTCAAATATTTATAATACATATTCAATTCACATGGACCCCGGTATATGTATATGTTGTAGATCCACATCTGTCCCTAATTCCAATCAAGCTAAAGAACTATTAGGCCATGCCAAATGGATTTCAAAAATTTATACCAGGATAATTAACCAAGATCATCCAATTTAATTTTTAATATAATAGCCCAAGTCTAAATCGTTTGGTCATAAAATTTTCATTTTTCACTTGAAGATGAGTTTTGAATTTTTTTTTTAAAATTTGAAAAATTCCAAAAAATGTTTTTCAAATTTTTCACTCACAAAAATTCAAAAACAACCCAAAATTATATTAATATACAAACACAACTCTAATTTGTATATACCATTTTCACTTTTATTTTTTGGAATTTTACAATTTTTATGTCCAAACGCCTACTAAATATGACTAGACTTATTTACTGTGCCATCAAAGTAAAAATTAGTGTGAGTTACCGCAAGAAGCTGAGTGACGTGCAAAAAGAAAGCTGCGTTGTTTGAGGGTACACATGATGATGATGATATATAATGTGTGGGTGTCAAGTATATATATAAGCAAAGGTCATCCAAGCCTATAGCTTTGGTTTCTCTTTCAGTGAGACACCTCATCATCTTTTCCTTCGGTTTCCACCTTTATATTTGTATTTATACTCAACTATCCTATTTTTTAGCATAATTATTCGTCATAATATTAATTCTTCAAGAAAAATATCCCAATCAAATCACCTATTTTCCTGCTTTATCCAAACAAGCAGATTAATTATCATCTTTTGATCTGATACCCACTTGGTTACTTGTGAATTTGATCAGAATTGTATAGATAATTTCACATGGGTTTTGAGAAATCTTTGACGCTCTTTCTCATGTAATAATTTTTCTTCTTCTTAATTTTGATGATCAAAATGTATTCAGACTTTCAGAGTTACCCATATGATTATTAACGTATCTATCGGTTTGGATTATGAATTAGGATCATCTGATGATCTTTAGACCTTTGGCACACAAAAGATCAAAACTTTATTATGTCAATTGATTTAGAATTTTGATGTTAAGTGATTGATCATCAGTTTTGATTTAGAATTTCTTTGTGGGGTTTCTGAAGGATTGTGTATTTTGGTATTCTTCACGTTACAGTTACCTTTGGCTTTCTTGTACACTCTGTCTCTGTTGCTTGTTGCTCTAAATTACTCTACCTATTGGCTTTAATTGTTTAAATTCAAGTCTCTGTTGTCATATGCTTTTCTTTGCTTGAGTTATATGTTTGTTTTATCTGTTGACCAATCTTTATATCCTTTTCTTTGCCCTTTTGTGTAGGTCTAAGGCTTGAAATTTTGTGATCAGTTTCTAATTTAAGGTAAAAGTGCTTGACAATAAGATTCTTGCATTTGTACTTGCTAATTATGGAAACTTTTCTATATATTTTATGGAATTTAGCTCTGAGTGTAATATGTATGTCCTTTTTGGTTTTTGCTATAGTGATTTAGAAATCCTCCCATTGCCTAATTTGGGCACTGCAGAATTTTAGCAGTGCCCATGGACGCCTCAATGAGTGGAACCTCGAGTGTTCAATACCATAACATTGCTGAACAACCAATTACTACTATTGTAACCACCCCCGCGTCAACGTTTCAAAGACAAGTGCGGCACTGCTTTGGGAATGCGACTCCTGGCGAATTCCCATTGTCAGCCAATCCGTCTATCGTTCTTCATGTACTTACTGGATGTAATTTGGATCCACAAGACCTTGCAACTCTAGAGGCAAGTGTTTATTTACTAGGTGTTGTACAAAATTAAATCATTATTTGGCTTAGAATTGATGGTGCTGCTGATTTCCTTTATAATATGTATTGCAGGCTACCTGCTCCTTCTTTTGGCTTCCTGCAAACTTTGCACCCGATAATGAGCTCTCCTTAGCAGAGCTGGCAGCTCTTGATATGTGCCGAAAGAGAGCTATATTTAAGCCAATGACTCAGGAGCAACGTCAAGATCTAAAGCAAAGATGTGGCGGCTCCTGGAAGCTTGTTCTAAGATTTCTTCTAGCCGGGGAAGCATGTTCTAGGCGGGAAAAATCACACGCTGTAGCTGGCCCCGGTCATAGTATTGCCGTGAGTTCAAAAGGAGTTGCCTACTCATTTGGGTCTAACAGCTCAGGGCAGCTTGGAAATGGAACTACAGAAGAGGAATGGCGGCCTCATCCGATTAGGTTTGCTAATTTTCTTTATCAATATGAAGCTGTAAAGCAAGTGAGTTGAGAAATGCAGGGAGTTCTAATAGAGCATTTTATTTTCTAGATCGCTTCATGGTATTCGCGTTATTCAGGCCGCTGTCGGGGCTGGCAGGACTATGCTGATTAGTGACGCCGGGAGGGTGTATGCTTTTGGCAAAGACTCGTTCGGCGAAGCTGAGTATGGCGTCCAAGGAAATAAAGTAGTAACTACTCCCCAGCTTGTAGAATCTTTAAAAGACATCTTTGTTGTACAAGCTGCGATTGGAAATTTCTTCACTGCCGTATTATCAAGAGAAGGAAGGGTTTATACATTCTCCTGGGGGAATGAAACTAAACTTGGTCATCAAACTGAGCCAGCTGATACGGAACCCCGTGCATTATTAGGCGCATTAGAGAATATTCCAGTCGTGCAAATTGCAGCAGGATATTGCTACCTTCTTGCTCTGGCTTGTCAACCTAGTGGCATGTAAGCTCCCTCTTCATCTTTTAGAAAGACTGTTTCATTGGCTTGAGATAAGTCACAAATGTACTATTAATAAATGATTCTCAGAATTTTCTTTGACATCTTCTTTTGGCTCAACATCAGGTCTGTGTATTCTGTTGGTTGTGGATTGGGTGGAAAGCTTGGTCATGGAGCGCGAACTGATGAAAAGGTCCCGAGGTTAATTGAACAATTTCAGACGTTGAATCTTCAACCTGCAGTTGTTGCGGCTGGGGCTTGGCATGCTGCAGTTGTTGGGAAAGATGGAAGGGTCTGTACATGGGGTTGGGGCCGTTACGGGTGCTTGGGTCACGGTAATGAAGATTGTGAGTCAGCACCTAAAGTGGTGGAAGCACTAAACAATGTGAAGGCTGTTTATGTTGCCACAGGGGATTATACGACCTTTGTGGTTTCTGATGAAGGAAATGTTTATTCATTTGGTTGTGGAGAATCATCTAGTCTAGGACATAATACTGCTGTAGCTGAAGAACAGGTTTGGCTTTCTCATAACTTTGGTTTCTCTTTTCCTTTCCCTATTGAATATTTTTCTTGTGCTCGAGTGTATAAGATTTGGATTGACTAGTATTATGAAACCATTCAATATCTTGTATTGACATATGAACATCGATCCTTTTGGATATCAAGTCCAAATGTTAAAAAATGTCCTTAACATTGAGTTCTTCTAACTCTTCGTTTACAAAATGATCGTTCCGAATTTCAGGGTATCAGGCACTCAAATGTTTTATTCCCTGAGGTTGTAACATCATTGAAGCAGCTGAATGAAAGAGTGGTGCAGATAAGTCTCACTAATTCAATATACTGGAATGCCCATACGTTTGCATTGACAGAATCTGGTAAGCTTTATGCATTTGGCGCGGGCGATAAAGGACAGCTAGGTGTGGAGCTCAGTGCCAACCAAACTGAAAGGGCAATCCCGGAGCGGGTTGACATTGATCTCGGTTAAACATAGATTATTCATGCTCTTTCACATTATCTATACATTAGTAGTTTATCATTCTCATTAACACCTCATCATGCTCTATATCTGATGTTTGCATTTCCATTCTGTAAATAGAAACAAATGATTGTGAAGAAACTTAGGTTTTTAGGATCTGCACAAGTTAACCTCCTAAGAATTTGTTGGCTCTTAGCCACAAGCAGTAAATAGTTGATACATTCGTTAAGGTTGATTTTACAAGTACTTGTTTGCTCTGCAGTCTGCTCCTTTTAAATTTTCATTTTATGTTCTTCTGCTAGTGTAACAAACATAAATACTATGGTGGACCTGGGGCAGGTCTTGTGGGTTCAACTGAACTCATTGCTTTCGGCTCGAACTATGTGTATACGTATGCGAAAATAGTTCAAAATGTGTACATATAATATGAGCACAATCATTCTCAACGCACTGACTTGAGATTGTCTTTGCATAAATACACACTATGATCCCTAGGGTTATGCTATAGAAGCGTCGCCGTTGTATTTGAGGGTTGAGGGGTTGGGTTGGAATGTAAGAGGAATTTTGTGAATTCATTTAGGGCTGGTTTGGTACGAGGTATAAGGATAATTAATCCCAAACTAAATTTGAGATGAGGTTATCTCATGTTTGGTTGGGATAAAATTGCGGTATAACTAATTCCGGGATTGTAGTGTTATTTTTATTCCTATTCCGGGATTTTAGTGTTATTTTTATTTATGTGTGAGGGTGGGTAACAATTCCGGGATAATTTATCCTGGAATAATTTGTTTCCCAACCAAACTGACTCCTTAGTGATTTAGTTAGACAGGGATATAACCAATTGAAGCTTCTATACCCTCTATTTCATTGAGGCTTTTAGTAATACATATGAAATTTACTGCATTTTTTTAATCTTGTGAACTTGCTTTGTAACGGTTGTCCTCTTTGGATTTTTATTTTTGTTTGGTTTATTTATTGGTAATGTAACTTGGAGAATATGAAATAAGTTATAGCATGCTTGCGACTTTAGAGTTTAGACCAGCAACGTTGGTGTTGATTAACAGGTTTAGTTACGTTGTTATTCATCATTGCAATTGATGAATATTAGTCGGATAAGAAATAACGTGCTATGATGTCTATTCTACTAGCTTTTCTCTTTGTATGTCTAAGAGATATGCCAGTGCTTTCAAATTTGCTCGTTAAACATTCATATTTGTGTGTGGATGCAGAATATCATTACACGTATTACTAATTTGTGTGGACTATACTATTCGTATTTGTGTTGGTGGGTGGTAATATGTTCGATAAATACTTCAGGTGTACACAAGTTAGTTTGAACAATATAGTTTTAAAAAAAAATGCATATATAATGCACGAGAAGATGAAAGAGGCCGTATTCGCCAATGGTATTGGGAATATTTTCCTTAAGTAAAATATAAAACATTACACCCTCAAAGTTTGACAAATTGATAAACCACTGAAGGAGATTGATTCGACTTAAAAGCCCAAAAGGAGAGTGCCTGTATTGATAGTGGGCTAGAATCCAAAACCATAGCAATTGTAGTTGTTTTCTTTTTATTTTTTAAATGGTGGACTTTTAGATCGGTCTAAAAATTCTTTTTGAGCGAACTGAAAATCTTATGAGAAAACTTTACATCACAATGGTGAGTAGATATATGCATAATCTTGGGAAAAAGCATTGGGACACCGTTAAATGCATCCTTCGTTACTTGAAGGATATTTCTAATATTGGCTTAGTATTTGATGTTGGTAAGCTTGCATCTAACGATGTTGTTGGCCACATCGACTCTGATTATGGTGGTGATATTGATCGTCGTAGATCTCGTTCTGGTTATATATTTACTCTTTGTGGTGATTATATTTCTTGGAGAGTTGTCCTTCGGTCTACTTTACGATTGGAAGCAGAGTACGTTGCCTTTTCAGAGTGTGTGCAGTAGGCTAATTGGTTGTGCGATCTTGTTATTGAGCTTGGTGTTGTACAAGGTGTTATCGTTGTATTTTGTGATAGCCAAAGTGTTATTCACTTGACCAAAAATGATATGTATCTTTCAAAGACTAAGCACATTGATGTCAAGAACCGCTACATCAAAGATGCAATTGCTGCCGGGGAAATTGTGATGAACAAAATTCACAATTCAGAGAATCCTGCTGATACGTTGACTAAAAGTCTCTTCCTACTAGCAAGTTCTAACATTATTTAGACTTGGTTGACATTCTTGGTGCTTGATTGCCCTTCAAGGCTTTTATGGCGATGCTTGATGGATTTTGGTCCAAGGTGGAGACTGTTGGGCTTATGTTCCAAAATCTCGTGTGGGCTTTATGTTTTTTGGAGAGTTTTATTTTAGGTATATATATAGAGAAATTTTCGTAAAGTACTATCTTTTAGTGGTAATTAGCTATCTATAGATATCATTTGCTATATTACGGATTGTAGATACGTTTTATGTTGTTATAAGATGTATTAGATGCATTTAAGCTAATGTATTCATGAATACAATAGCAAAAATAGGCGTGAATAAGGGAAGTTCAGCTACTCAGTTGTTATATTCGAGTGTATTCAACTGTATTCATGGCGTGAAACATGGGATTACAACTGGACAGATTATTGTATTCGACTGTATTCACGGCGTGAAATAGGGGATTACACTGTTTTTAAATGGAAAGTGAATCAATTAATATAATAGACTCCTAATATAACTCAACAAACTCAATTCTAACACACAATTTTTGTATTTTCAGTTATAAAAAAGATTCTCAACCGAAAAATATCCCAAAAATATAGCAATCTTCAGAAAAATTATATAATACATATGAATACATAAATTATATTAATTTAAAAAAAACATATGAATACATTTATGGCATATAACAAGACAGTGAATACAATGAAATACATAGAATACATGGGGATACATTGAAATACAATGAAAAAAAGATAGTGACTACAAAGAAATACAACGAGATACATTGAATTGCAATGAAAAAAAAGACAATGAATACAATGAAATACATGAAAATACATTAAAATATATTAACAGAAAATCAAGTTGCTCAGCCCCAAACTCCGTCGTCTTTGTTCAAGAATAAACCCTAATTTCCGGCGAATCCGCCGTCGAGCAAAAACCCTCAACTCTTTCAAATTGCCCAGCGCCAAACTTCGTCGTCTTTGTTCAAGAACAATCCTAATGTTGTCTCATCAAGAGGGCCGCGATTCTGACTCAAAACTCTCAAAATTTGGAGCACACTTGGTCTTGAAGATCTTTGCCCCTGCTGCTTCGTTCCCGGTGGTGCCTCTGCGAAAGATGCCATTTTTTGAATTTGGGGCTTTTTCTGATTTTCTGATAGTAGAAAGCAAGAAGAAGGAGAAAGCTTATAGGTTTTTGGTGGCGTACAAGGAAGAAAAAGAGGAGAAGAAAGCGGCAAAAATCTAAAAGAATAAGAGAGAAAAATAATATAAAGAGTATTTTATGGCTTAAGGATAGGAGATAATCATAAATAGATATTTGGCTATTAAAATTAAAAGGTAGCTGTGAAATATAACTTTTCAAAAGGGTATTTATTTAAAATAAATAAGGTATTAACCTTTGCTATAGAAAGTAAAAATTCCATATAGATATAATTTTCATAGGATTCAAAACTTTGTGAGAGAGATTATTGAGAGCCTGTAATTTTCTTCATCCCCGTTGTGCCGTTGTTGCCCCTTGGGGATTTTTTTTTATACTTTTCATATATTGAATTCGTTAGGCTCGTCACTACCTATGATTTTCTCCCGTTTTAGGTTTTCACGTTAAATTTGTGTGCCATCTTTTATTATTTTTATATTGTCCTTCTCTTTTTCTCAATTGAATTTGTTCTTGGATGCTTCCGCTTCACACTTTAATCCCTAACATGTACAAATAAGTTGTATGTATTATATATGTCAGGTGTATATTATTAGTATGTTCAATGTATCACTAGACATATAGTGACACACAACAACATAAAAAATATATACAAACGATATACAAAAATAGATCATATAATGGTATGCAAATTGTATAAAATTTGTATGAAAGTAGTATGAATCCCTGATTGTATACAAATTCATTTTTTAAAAAAAATAAAAATCAAGATACTTTTGACAACTTAAAAATCAAAATAAACCGATAAATAACTTCTTAACTTAGTATATATACGAAAAAATTCTGTCTATAATACTACCCTTTTTGTTAGACTATTCTATAAATAATACTCCGTCTATTTAAATTTATGTGACGTAATTTAACTTTTGAAAATGGTTTAACAAAAAATAAGAACTTTTGAAACTTTTGGTCTTAAAGCTTAAAGGGTAAAGGCTTTATAGGGAGATATAATATATGCAGTTATAAAAGCTTCTTATTAAGAATAAATAGGTAAAATAAAAAGTTTAAAAGTTAAATCATTTCCTAATATAAATATGTCATTCTTTTTTATTAAGAAAGGTGTATTACGTTAATTGAAATAGAGTACTAATTATATTCTTTTTCTAAACCAACCCTTTCCACATCTAATATCAATACCATGAATTTATTAGGCTTTTCAGAGAGAAGGATTTTGCCCTTACAACAAACTTGTCGTAAATCCTTTATGCCTGTTGAAATATATCTAAAAGATTTGGGATGTGGTTGGCTTAAATGTTTTGAAAAATATTTTCCTTATGAACTCAGTTTCCTCCAATTGAAGGAAAATATTTTCCTTACCAAGAAAACCCCTGCCCCCCTCCCCCTCCCAATTTTTTTTTTTTTATCTTCAATTTTAGTTTTTTCATCTTTCGGTCTACAAGTTCGAAATTTTACAAGTTCCAAAATTATGAGTTTGAAGGTTTATGTGTTTGGAAGTTTACGGGTTAAGAAATTATAAAGTTTACGGGTTTTGAAAGTTTATAAAATTTGTGGGTTCGGAATGTTGTTGGTTCGAAAGTTTATGGATTCATGTTTGTTGTGTCTAAATTATTTATGAATACTCTTGAGAAGTTATCTTCCTTAATTTACGTACCAAACACCGAAAAATGAATAAGATTATTATTTATTTTCCAAAAAAAAAAATTTCTTGAAAAACATTTTCCGTTATACCAAACACACCCTTGGATTTTTCAGTAATTTTGAGGCCGACACTTGAAACATAGTGTATTATAATCTTAAATCCTACTGTGTCCATCAAAGCGGATCCTGAGCTATAACTTTTACTTTATCACAATGTTTCGTTTTTGGTTCAAATATTACGCATAAGTCTTTCTTCCTTTTCACAATGTTTGGTTAAATTGCACACTAATAAACAGAAAGGCTCATATAATAAGCATGAATTAATTAATTTCAAATATTTAAGAATTACAGTATTAGTTTGACTCCTCAAATATTAATAGTGTAACATAAAATAAAAGAAAGATAGTACAGTATTAGTTTTTCTAATAACGGGTACTTTTCCTACTTCCCAGATAATTAAGTTGTAAAAATATGAAACTGGCCAAAAAGATTCCGTTTGACTTTTGATGAGACAAGAAAAGAGTAATTCAACGTGAAAGTATGATTTCATCCATTTCATTAATATAATATTGATGGTAATTGACTGATAATTTAAAATTTGAATAGCTAAATGAATTTGAAATCCTAAAAGTTGTGAAAATTGTATAAACGTTGTGTCACAAAGTAGAAAGAGTATAACATAAATTGAAAATGAAAAAGTTGGACACAATGAGCATTTCCCCCCTAAATATTGCATACTGAACATTGATGGAGCAGAAAGAAAAGAGAAAGAGAACATTTATTTATTTATTTATTGTAGCGGACTGTGAATAAAAGAGAGTGAAGCCTAGCCTAAGCAGATATTTGCATTCAACTCTAGTACATCAATTGGCTAATGTAACAACTATCCAATATTCTCCCAAATGCATTCTCTGAATCCCTAAAAATGTGATTGCAGAGAATCAAACTTGCTGTAACCCTATAAACATTTACATCTTAGGCAAAAAAGAAAAAGAATGACAATAATATGTAATGTACAACTGCAAAACAATCTCTCTACTGGTAGATCAATCATCACAAAATGGTGCCCAACAACCAAATATGCAGGAACAAACAATAGGCAATAAGACCTAGCCTGCCCCTTGGATGACTCATCAAAGCTCGACTCGAAGATACCCTGAACATAATAGGAAACCAAGTGTTAGATTGACAAAACCGAGCAAGCACACCTGGAGGTAGAAAGTTAAGTACTCAATACTTCTAGTAGGCGTCAATCAAAAACAAGAACTGGACACAACTCCTTCCCTGCACCAACAACTACGCCTCAATCTCAAGCAAGTTTGGGTCCGCGATATGAATCCTCACTGACCATGTCTCCATTTAAGCTAATCTCAGACAAGTAGTATACGAAACAAAAAATAAACACAAAATTAAGTACTACAAGTTCTCTACATTTACTACTAGCATATAAATCTTTGACACAACCCCCTCCATACACCACTTAAAAAAATCATGCAAGTAACAAATGGTAGAGATTGTTAGAAAATCATGGTATGAGGCATGAGAACCTAGCAAGATAACATCACCATTTCTATTGTCGCAAGAATCAACAAGCAATGCGTGACCTGAATCTAATGTCTCTGAATTTTGATTGGCAAATGTTATTCCTAGACTTCAAGAAATGCAGAAAAAATTGAAATTTCATCCATAAAGTCAATGAGAAGCTAGCAAGAGTAGCTCTAAGATATTACCAAATTCCGTCAATTCTGTCGGCAATCATCTTCCCTTGCCCTGGAATAAGACCTGATGCATTGAGAGACTTGAATGCATGACCTGCACAACAGGAGAGAAATTTAAGTTTGTTACACATAAAATTCTTCTTCCAAAATTTTCAAAGTTCCATAACTATACCTTTTTCTTGGTCAGCTTCCTCGTCATTTATCAACCGTTCAGATTCAGTATCTATATTTATTGCAAGTTGATCCGTAGATCCCTTCCGCAAAGTTCGGACATGAGCAGCTGATGTAACTGAAGAGGCTAAATTCTTACTAACTGGCACCTGCAACGACACGAATGCAGCAGGTTAGACTGCTTTGCGCACCCACATTTTCTTCCCAGTTTATAGAAGAAATGTTAAGTCATACCACTCCACTTTATATTTGTTTTGCAAGAAACAAGCATATATCATTTTTGCAATAGCATAGCGATGCAGAGAGGTAATACAATTTACATAAGATCCTATCATCACCACAGCTACTTTGAAAGGAAAAGCAGATAATAAACACTTGAGAGCTCCTTGAGTAAACACCAACAGGAGAGAAGTTTGCAGTGGAAAACAAACGCAAGTGATTTAGGCAGCAAGGATATACCAATTTACCAAATATGTAGTCTGCTTTGATTTGTGGAAAGCAAACAAGTTTGAAGTTGGCTATATAACCTAAAATAAAATTCATGTAAGGTTCTTTATATTACGCCGATGTACAATAAGAAATAGAGTTTTAAATTTTTAATTAGAGAATTTGAAGTCCTACATAATAGTATTTTTTTATGATTCAAGTTGGAGACTTAATTAAGTAAATGAAAGTGTGCTCTATCTATAAGCTTAAGCTTTTAGATGAGATGCTATCACACTTCAACACGGTATCAGAGAACAGGCAGAGGTTCTGGTTTCTAGTCCCATCGCGACCCACTATCAGAAAGAATATCCACGTGCTTGGACCATCAAAAGAATCAGGCCCACGCGTGAGGTGCCATGTTGAAGACTAAATAAGTAAATAAAAGTGTGCTCTATCTAACACCTTAAGCTTAAGCTTTTAGATGAGATGTTTAGACACTTCAACACTTCTAAATTGCAAAAGTGAAGGCTCCAACTATATATGGTATCATTTCTGGAACAGCGGAATGCTCTTCACAAATCGCCAGGGATTAGCAAATCAAGGAACTGTAGGTTAGAAATATATGCATAATCAAGCCACAATTTCCACCTATGTAAGTCTTCATTCTTGTATTCCTGCTTTTAACCGTGATCAAGATCCAAATCAACAATAAGTTGAAAGGGGTGTTATTGAAGTTAGCTGATCTGATGAAGAAATCAATTTGTACAACTCAACACTGGCAGTCTCAAAGGCACGAAAACTAATATATTCAGAATGCAGAAGCAACAGATGGCACATATTTTCCCGCACTATCTTACACATACGAGATGTAGAAAATTTGGCCATGACCGTGCTAAGGAGCATTTTTGGTCAGAAGAAAATGGCACGTCAAGATATCTTGATGGTCAGAAGGCCAAATGCATTGATTGCAGTTCTGTTTATCCTTGTCTCAGGGATGCCACTAGGTTGTTTCATGGCGGCCTAAGTAGATATATAGTTTGCTTATTTAGTGTGATTTATCTTTTCTATGCATTTTCTAATTTATCTTGCATTATAATATATACCAGCAATATTTTACTATATCCTTCCATGCACATTTTTTCAACAGGCATCAATAAGCAGTAAAATAATGTACAAGTTGCAGATTCCATGAAAATCTTGTCTCTATCGAGAACTTAAAAGAACAAAGGAACTGAAGCGCAACTTAATTATAACATATTTGTCAAACTATTATTTTCTAATCAAATTGTCAAAAGACCTTTACTCTCGGCCTCTTTAGGTTTACTTGATCAGGATGTATAAGCTACATCCTTAGAGAAAAAATTAAGAAGGCAAGCCAACTAAAGGATGACACTGCTAAGGAATAGCACATGACCAGCAATGGTCGCGAAAAAGCAAGATAGGTATTGAAAGTAGGCAATGTGTGACTACTGAAAAAGGAATGCAATGTATTGCAATCAAACGTACCACATCTTGAACTTCAGATATCTCTGACTGAGCAGGCAAGGTAGCTGTTTCAAAGATGCCCCTTTCCTGGTTGATCTCAAGTGGTTTAACCTTAAGTTGATTAGAACTTTCTAGTGACTTAACCTTACTTGATAAGTCCTCAACAACCTTTTGGGTCCCATGCAAGTCGGCAAGCAGCTCTTCTGTTTTGGCTTTCAAATTTTCAGATTCCAAAACTTTGGCAACAATCAGCTTATCAAGCACTGGTAACAACCTTGTCACCGGAGTCTCTTTCTGGAGACCCACCAAATTATTGCTTCCCAGCTTCTGTATCATATTTTCCAGACCAATTGTGAGTTCTAACAACTCATTCTTCATCTTTCCATAGTCCTCCTCATCTCTAATGTGCTCTTCAACTTCTTCCTGCAAATGCTCAATTTGCAGCGCCTGTTTCTCAAGGCTTGACTGTAATTCTTTATTCTCACAAGACAGTGAGCTCATCTGGAGCTGCAATCTGGGGAAAGTATCAACTACATAAAAGAGCTTCCTGACATCAGGGGAATCATAGGCCTCTGCATCTCTCACATCAGGCCCCATGAGCGTTTCCATCCCATTTATTTTATCAAAAAGAGATTTCATATGAGATGCAGAGAGGGTTAAATCTTCAGCCTCTGAAAGAATAGTATAAAAGCAGGCCAAGAGAAGACAGTAAGCTACTATAGCCACGGCCAATATTTTCATAATTTAAGAAGAAAAAAAGTTATAACATAGTAAACAAAGTCTGTACCTTGAAATTTCAGTGAAGCTTTAGAATTAAGAGACAAAACTTCAGCTTCTTTCTCCCTGATATTATCCTCTTTTGCCTGATAATCCTCTAACTTAAGCTTCATCTCATTGCAATGATCATTTGACGCTTCTAGATTAGTCTCCAGTTGGGAGATCCTCTCTTGGTGAATCTCCTTTTCTTCCAAGACTTTCACACAAGTAGTATTGCTTTCTTCCAATTTAACCTGCAAATCTTTAATTGTACCAACCATCACATCCACCACAGTTTTGAACTGTTCAGCAAGATGTTGACTGTGTCTAGCCGCCAATAGCAGCTTCTCAGCGGTCTTTGCGGACTCACTGCTATCAAGCGCCAACTGATGATGCGCTACAGCATCTTCACCAAAATTTCCTAATTGTTCGGGTGAGGTTTCCTTCAACTTTTCCAGGCCAAAGTTGGAGCCAAGTTCAGATAATCTATTTTGAGTTAAAGCCAGTTCATTAGTTGCATCATTACAAGCAGAAAGTAGAACTTCAAGATCCCTTTCCAACAATTGTATAGTATTTTCCTGCGCTTGCCGACCAACTTCAGCATCTCTGACCTTTTGCTTAAGAGATTCTGCGAGTTCAATCATGGGTAGAGCTTTACTTTTTGTCAACTGTAGTTTTTTAAGTATTGTTCTGATCGAATCATCCATCAATTGCGAGTAACATCCAATGTTCTCAGCAAGAATCTTGTTTCTCAATTGGAATCCATCCACAGTTTTCCCGAGATGCAATGTGATGTCACCATCAATTGCATTTGCTTCACCATTGGCTACTTCCTCGATTAGACCATCATTAACAACAGATACTGAAGGAGTTGAGAAAGATGTGTCATCCTACATAAACAACATAGAAGATAGGTAAGAGAAGTTACATCTAGAATATGCAGACCACCTGATCATATTTCAAAGAGAAAAGCAAGAACAAGGGAAGAAAGAAGAGGAAGAAGAAGGTGCGATGATGATATCACATGATTACCTTCACAGGAGAATTTGGCAGCATTCCGGAATCTATTTCAGAAAAAGAATCCCAGATTTCTTTAAGAAGAAGATCCATGTCTTTTAGGCTCTCAAACTTTTTCTCAAAAGCTTGTCGGAGAGAGAAAAACAAAGCCTCGTCTTTCAGAAATAACTGAAGTCGGCTAAGAAGGGTAGAGAGCTCCAGAACATTAGTTTCTAAGCTGCCCTGTGATCCAGCCAACTCTTTCATGCAGGCATCTAATTTGGAAGTCAGAACTAAAAGTTCCTCTTCTGCATTCTTCTTTTCATTAACAAGATTGGAAATTTTGTTTTCTGAATTCAGTAAAGCATTTTCTAGTGATTTTATAGTCATGGAAGCATCACTTAGCTTGCTGTTTTGGAAATCAGCTTCGCCTTTGAGATTTTTTATCTCGTTCTCTAAATCAGCTCTACCAACTTGTACCCTGTTATTTTCCTCAGTAAGGAGAAAGATGTTTTTTTCTGCCTGAGCCAGTGCCTCTTCAAGGGATTGTATAGTTTCATCCGCCACCTTTAGTTTGTTGGTATGGAAAGTGAATTCCTCCTTGATTTTCTGCAGCTCAGATTCAGCAGCATCCTTACCAAGTAAAGCTTCTTCTTTCTCATTCTTTATTAGAAAAACATTCTTCTCAGCCAGGGACAAAGCATCCTCGATGAATTTTCTATCCGCGGACACATTTGCAAACTCCACAGTTTTAGAAGAAGCTTCTGCTATTGCTTTCTCTAATTCATTTTCAACTGATGCTTTAGCAGCTTCTAGCTCATTTTTGTCCTCCAGGAGTTGAGAGATGTTGTTGTCTGCAGCAGATAATGCATCCTCTAGAGATTTAATGGTTGTCTCGACCTCCAACAATTTGTTGGCTAAAGAACTGGCTTCATCTTTTACTCTCCCCAACTCCTGCTCCGCCTCTACCTTTGCAGTTTGGATCTCACTTAAGTATCCTGAAAGCCATTTGACCTTTTCTATGGGGTCTTGAAAACCCAAATCAGCTGGAAAAACAATACCATCAAGTGACTCGATAACCTTCTGAAGCATGTTATTGCTTTCAGCTAAGAACTGCTCTAGCTGATCCCTTTGATCCTTCATAGCAACAAGATCAGTCTCTAGTTGAGGGATACGGTCCACCTCAGCTGAGAGCTTATCAATCTGCAACTTGTGGTCATCAGATACAGATTCTTGCAGATGTAAATCTGATTTGAGCTTCTCTATTTCAGCACTCTTCTCATCCAATGCTCCTTTCAATTTTTCTCGTTCTTGAACAAGCCCCTTGCCTTTTTTAACTGCCATAGATAACTTTTCCCTAAGTAATGCAACTTTCTCCTCGTATTGTTCGAGATTCCTCTCCAGAGATTCCTTTTCTTCCTTTAAAGCGGAAAGCTCCTCAGTAACCTTGACCGAATGGTTTGACAATCTATTCAACTCTGCTTTATCTGACATCTCTTCTGTGAGTATTTGACCATGTAGCCTCAATTCCAGATCCCTAATGTACAAATTACTCTGGATCTGTTCAAAGGAGTCAACCTGATGCTTATGGGATTCAAGAGAGGCACTACTTTCTTCTTTTATATTCTCTACGCATTTCATAATGAGTAAAGTCATGTCAGATTGGCTTTGATATAACAATTCTTGGTCGTGTGTGTTGATTTTTGATGCCTCTAGCAGCATATTGATGATTTGATCCTTATCCATTGAAGCCTGTTGCTCTTTCTGGAAAAGCACTGCATATTTATGCTTTAAATCATCCAATTCCTCTTGAAGGTAGCTCCTATCCTGTGCTTCTACCACAAGAGAAGCAGTAAGATGACCAATCTCATTATTTGCTGCCTCATTTGCTGCTACCATCTGCTCATGTAACTTTATTACTTCTTCTTTAGCCAGATAAAATGATTCCAGGAGCCAAGAAACCTGTGCATCAGGTCTATTTGATTGTACGGACTGGGGAAAATCAAATGATGCCAGGGAATCTATCACTCTTTGGAGTTGCAGAGATGTCTCATTTGATGCATTCATCTCATCTGCAAGCCACTGGACTTTCTGAATGGTATCTGTTGACTGAAATTGCTCGTTTCCAATGGCCTTGGACAATATCTCTTCACATTTTTGAAGTATCATCTCCTTTTGAATGAGAGCTTCCTGCAGTGACGCAGCTAAATTTTCACTTCTTACCAGTAAATCCTTGGTTTGTTCAGCAGCCTCAAGACTATTCGACTTCTCTTGCAACTCAATTTGATATCTCTCTAGTTCACTAGTTTTCTCAGACAGTGACTTCTTCAGAGCATCACGCTGCTGAACTAAGGCCTTTCCTTTTGTCACAGCCAAGCTAAGCTTATCTTTCGTGTTAGCATACCTTGTTCTCTCCTGTTCAACTTCAGCATTCAGCTTTGTAATTTCAGCATTTGCATTCTCAACCATCAATTTATGCTTATTAAGTTCCTCGGACAGCTTTCCATTTTCATCACTTAAAAAGCTCAAATGTTGGTTTAGATTAACTTCTCTTGTTCTAAATTCAGCCAATACATCATGTGCAGCAACCAACACCCCCACTTCATCCTGCATGCTGTGGTCTGGTGCAACTTCAGTTAAACTCTGTCTAAGTTGGTTGACTTCAGAAAGGAAAACACTATACTTCTCAACTAAAAATGAGATCGTATTCTGGACATGATACATTTTTCCTGTAACTGATTCATCAGAGATTTCTTCTTGAGGAACTGCTGAAGCAAGAGATGCTAAGATCTCATTAGCAATCACTGTCATATGATGCTCTTTCTCAAGTTGAACCTCAGACAAGTAAGCAGAATTTTCTTGTTCTGAATTTAATTGAGAAAGAGCAACATCATGTGACATTGAAAGCTCAGAAACTTTTGAATTGAGGACATCAATTTCTTGATTCTTCATATGTATGATGTCATTAAGTTCTCTGATTCTGCTCTCAGTCTGAACACGCTCATCCAGAGCTTCTTTAAGAAACTTGGAGACATCTGTTACCACCTCATGCAATGAGGCACCAGAGGCCAAATCCCTGACTCCTGCTTTACTTTGGTGAAGATTCTCAACTAACTCACTATCATCTTTATTTAGCAGTGACCGACTACCAATCAGATCCTTAAGTTGATCATTTAGGCGAGTGAGTTCGCACATAGATGCTGCTCTTTCTTCCTGCGCATAAAGCCAGAGGTGAGAAAATAAAATATCCCTGAATATTGCAGTATTTTATGTAAAACTACCTCAATTAAAACAAACCTCAGCTTCTCGAGCAATCCGATCGTTTTCAGCAACACTATCATTTAGCATTTTGCGCAAGTGTTCTACTTCAGCTTTCAAATCTTGATCATGTGATCCATTGCTCAATCCTTCCAGTCGACTATCCTGTGCATCACTGTTCTCCTCTACATACCGCGGAGTTTCAGGACCTTCGATGACATCAGGGCAATCAACAAACATGTCCTCCCTTCCCCCATCTTCTGCCATTCTTATATCTTTTGTATCATTCTCTACATACTCTGCTGCAGTCACTGATCCCCCACCATTTAGATCCGTAACATCCACCTGCAAAGAGTTTGTCCAAGAAATAAGCTCTCCAGATATTTATTTACAGGACTAACACGAGCTATGAAGGTACTAAAACTTAATTGGAACAAACATGAAAATGATAGACAATAATCAAATGTTCCAAAACAGAAGAAACAAACAAGATTTTTATTAAGACCCAAATTCCAGGCAAGTAAATAGGACCCTAAAGTGTTATCATGCATGCCTTTACCTCAATATTTAGAAGTTGAATGATTTCACATTCTCCACTAAGTATTTTCTAACATATAGGAAGTAAACACATATAATTCATTTAAGAACCCATTTCCATCTAATATTGCAAATAATTTTCAGTAAAACGACCTGAGAAATTCATGAACAGCCACTACTGTGCTTCCTCCAATGAAACCACAAGCGTCAAAGCACTCACTCTTTACAACACCAAAACTAATGAAGTCCATGTAACAAGGTATAAAAAATTTAATAGCATGATAAGTTTTAGGAAGCTATATTCAGTACATGAAGAACTCCAGAAAGCAACAGTAAGGCCATGCACACATAAATGCACCGACACATAAAACATCATGATAAAAAAAAATTAAGATAGGCAAAGTAAGACCTGATTATGAGCAGCTGGTTCTACAGAAGCTGAAACTTCCCCTCCATCTACAACTACACCTGAACCATCTCTGACCTGCTCTGCATCATTATTTTCTGGCATTGCATGCCCCAAATCTCGCCAATACAGCTTCTATTTTCCCTTCAAGAAACAAAAGGGTCTCTGCAAAAGCAAAAAAGATTCAATCTTTATTGATACCCATATCAATATATTTCTAAAAAGGTGAAAAGGAGTGAAGAAGAATCAATCTTTTTTTGGTACCCACATCTATAATTTTTCAGAAAAGTGAAGAAGATTCAATATTTCCTGATACCAATTTAGATATTATTTTCAAATGTTTCAATTAGAGTTCAATAAAAAAGTGTGATGTCAGACAAGAAAATGATAAGAAAACCTAGAAAAATGGACTACAGATGGTTATAAAAACCATATGATGAATAATTACCTAATGAAGAAGGGGATTTTTGTTGGGTTTCTTGAGTTGTGTTTCGATATGATTAGAGTTGAAGTTGTTGAAGAAGACGATGGTGGTGTGTGGATCTTGGATTTTGGAGTTGTGCAAATCACGTGAAGATTGCAATTAGATTGCAATTTTGGTTGACTTAACGACGTCGTAAAGTGCCAGTTGTTATTACTGTTATGAGAGGATTGCCTCGGGCTTCCCAAACTAACGGACTTTGGAAGAAGGAAATTTAGAGAAAGGAGGGGAAAAGCATCTTAATGTGTACAAACAATGAAAAAACACATTTTATCTCAAATTAAAAGAATGAGATTAGCTCTATTTACAACTTGAAAAATGACGAGATTCCTAGGTTTGACTTTTGTGTAAACGGTCTCGTATAAGTATTTTGATGATTCCAATAGGTTCGTACGGTGATTTTGGACTTAGGCGCATGTTCGGATTTTGATTTGGAGGTTCCTAGGTTGATTTGACACTATTCGGCAAAAGCTGACAATTTGTAGGTTTGAAAAGTTTATAGGTTTGACTGAGAGTTGACTTCGATGTTATCATGTTCGTATTGTTGTTCCGTGAGTTGGAATATGTTCGTTATGTCATATGAAACTTCTATGGTTGGACTTGTATTCGAATTGATTGTCAGAATTTGTGGGTTTTGTCGGATTCCAAGATGGGGACCCGGGTTGACCTTTTGGTCGACTTTGAGTATTTGATTCGACCTTTATCATTTGGGTTTGATTCCTATGAAATTATATGATGTTATTGAGTTATTTTTTGCTAGATTCGAGCCATTCAAAGGTTGATTCGCGTAGTAAGGTATTTTTAGAGTATTGATTTGGCTTGTTTGAAGTAAGTGTCTTGCCTAGCTTTGGTTGAGGGAATTTTTCCTACAAATTGATATTATTTGCTACATAGGGGCTGGTGTATATATGATATCGTATATACATGTGCCATGGGTATTCATGCTCGAAGTAGATTCTAGCTTACTCTATGTTTTATCTGATTTTGTGTTATACTTGATTCTATATATTGTTCCATTAATTGACTACGTGAGCACAATAAACTATGCTAGAGAAATATTGAGGCTATTGGTACCTTGTGTTGAATACGATGGGCAAACTTAGATAGTTATGCTAAGCTTGCCTCGGAGGTAGATACTCGTATGTTACGAACACACATTCGCACTTATTCTAGTGTTGAGCCTTCATTGGGACATGTGCACTCTGTGATAAATATGTGACCCTTTGTATGACTACTTAACCTTGGTTGTTATATCTGAGTTAGAGGAAGGTTTTCGGTTGATGGGGTGTCTATCCTACTTGTGATTCAGAGTTGAGAATGGGATCCTCATGTTTTTCAGAAGATAGCATGATAGAGGTGGTGTGTCGTGTGGGATTTAGATTTGCATGTACAAGGTTGCGATTCAGTTTTGAAAGGAAGGTCATGAGCTTTAGATAGCATAGACGATTTCAGATGTTTAAAAGAATGTCGGAACTATCGGGTATCACCTGAGAAAGGTATGCTTTCAGAAGATGCATTGTGGTTAAACTTGTGGATGATTGTCTAGTATTACGGTAATCGCCTGGTTGCTGACTGTTGTGTTACAATTTTGTTTTGTGGCGCGGAAGATTGATATAAGTATTTCCTGTGAGATTATTGTGTATGAGTGATGTGTCAGTTATTGAGTGGTGGAGTTAGTATCGAATATGGAGATTCCAGTATTCTCGAGTAGAGGCAGACTATTCCTTGGTTATGGATGGTTAAGATATGTTAAGAGTTAGACAGTTAATTGTGTGTGTTATGGATAGGTTACTATGAACTTTTGAAAGGTTATTTACCTATTTTAGGATAATGCGGATTGACTTGGAGCCCATTGGTAGGCCTAATGAGAATGTGTATTCTACATCGAATCAGGTTTATTTACTCAGCACAACAATTGTTGAGGGGTGTGTCATCGATGAGAGTTTTTCTTATTCATGTCCTGATATGTTCCATGTGTTACTCTCTTATTCTACAATGGGTTGTGAGGTTGTTGACTATTTACACACGTCATGAGGTCTTGCTTGGTCCTTGTGACGAAGTTTCAGTGAGGTGGTTCTTGGGATGTCGAGTTACTTATTGCACTTGGTTGTATTTTTCCTATTTGTGGTATATGGTGCTATCCATTTCTTCATGGTTATACTCATGCACTTCGCGTGTTTGTTGTTGATACACATGTGGTTGTCGGTTGTAAGCATTGTAATTCGATGGGCGCTCTATATGGATCGATAAGTTTGGAGTGAGTTGCGTGCCGCAGCGAGGTTATGTTAGGATGAGATTCTTCGTGGTTATTTCGTGTGTTTTTTTCTCCCCTATGAGATGGACCCATAGTATAGTACTGTTGGAGGTTGTACCTGTTGGACTCGTTGGATAGTTCTCTCATTTGGTTCTTTTTCCATCTTCAACTATATTCGAGTTGTTACTTGTTGGGTATAGATTTCATCATATATGACTAGGTGGCATTTGGTGTAGCTTGTCGGTCGAATAGCTTGTACTGGAGGAGATGAGATCATTGGACCTGGGATTAGTGCAATCAGACTTGGATAAGTATGTATGGATAAGAATGTCATTAATTAGCTTAGAGTTTGGCATTGGTTTTTGTCGGGCGAGAGAACTCCATGACTTGTTGATTGGGTGAGTGGTTATGAGTTTCTGCATATTTATTACATCATTAGCAGTGTTGTGAAGTTTTGGAACAAGGTTTTATTTGGTATAAGATTTGTTTACCAGTATCCTATTTAGTGATGAACAACTATTGTAGTTAGAAGAATCTATGAGTATATGAGTTATGTGGTATATTGTGTGATTCTCACATGCTTTAATTAAAATTATCATTACATGTTCTAGTTTTCATCATCAAGTTACTCTTATGTGCATTTACTTGTAATAGTCGTTACGTGCCATTTCTTCTATTGTTGAGTTATTCTTATGCATTTAGACTTAGTCACTAGTTCATGCTACCTCTTCCATTGTTAAGCTCATGTCATGTACTTGGATTAGAAGTTGTCATTTCATGGAATACATTTATTGTTGAGTTATTGAAGTTGTAGTTGTGGAAGTTATTAACATATTATGGTTGAAATTGTTAATTGTTGAGATATCTTTTCTTGTTGAGTTGTTTTTCATTCCTTTTAATATTATTGAGATATTTTGTACACATTGTGGTTGAGCATTGGGCTATATGTTGTGGTAACACCGGTATTCTTAATTTTGGCAATCTTGAGGCATATGGGCACATGTGGTGCGAGTTAATTATTGTGTTGTGATAATGATGCACATGTGGAAGTATAACGATAGGGGTTGATGTGCATGCGGCGAGATAAGGTGGGATTTATACGCGTGTTTCTAGTAAGGAATTACTTGAAGCCACGTGGTAAGATAAGGGGACTAAAGCGCGTGTAACTATTTCGAAAAAAATATTTTTAAAATATAAATGTAAGGCTCACGAGGAGATATAAGGAAGATTGTGATTGTGACTTGTGAAATATGGATATGAGGTATGGTACCTCGGTATGATTCTTGTTGTACAGTCTGTGTTGGAAAGGCTTGATGTTTTGAACGATTGTTGTTCTTATACCCTTACTTCTTTTCATTTGTGTTTTGATTGTAATTTGTTACTTGTTGTCTTACCACATGTACTCTCTTGTTGTCATTTGTTGCTTCATTTCCGTTGTTAGCCTTGTATTGGTAAACTGCTTTGTTGTCCTTTCATCATCTTCATCTTCCATTTCTAGATTATATTATATTCTGTTGAGGCTTCTTTTATCTAGTAGGTTTTTTTTGACTTGGCCTCGTCACTACTCTACTGAGGTTGGGTTTGATACTTACTAGGTACCGTTGTGGTGTACTCATGCTATATTTCTGCATTTTTTTTTGTAGATCCAGGTACATCCGTTTGAGCCGGGCGCCAGTGATTTGATCAATTACTTCAGAGAATTCAAGGTATATACTGCTCAATGCTCGTAGGCCTCGGAGCCCCCTTCTGCTTCTGGTTGTACTAGTGTTTATTTTCAGTTTGAAACAATATTGTATTTAGAGATATTAGTATACTGTATTTGTAAAATAATTTTGGAGAATATAAAATAACGTATAAAAATAAATGAAAATATAAATAGAATTTAATCTGATCCCACTGAATTCACAGTGTTTCCTTAAGGAATTTAATCCCCTTCTAGTACTCATGGTTGTAGATTATTTTCTCCCAGGATAGAACGAATTACACACTGGTGTAGCGGTACTTCAAACCCTAGTGTTTCGGCGAACACAAAGATCAGTAGCAAATCACACTTACTGTTGCTTAGTAGTTAAAACAATGCAGAAGAAAGGAGGAGAACTCAGAAATTCGTATGGAAAATTTGAGAGATTGATCTGATATATATAGCCAATATGTTGAGACTCTTCAGAAGGGCTATCATGACCGTTTAAGCAAAATGGCCATAACGTAAATGGCTATTTACGCAACAATAAAACAAAAATTCAAACCTTATTCTTCCGTTACAAAAATAGAAAACGGACGGGAAGGGAACTTAATTTTTCGTTACAAAAAAATGGAAAACAGACGTTGAGGAAACAGATAATTTGGATTTAATATTAATTTTTCGTTTACCAAAACCGGATATTTAATAATATTACGTTAATATTTCCTATTAATAAATAAATTTGGTCCAAAAAATTAATCAATCAGTCGATCATTTGACCAAATCCGAAGCCGAGTCGAGCGAGCGACGACGACGACGACGCGAGGCTTGCCTTCTTCTCAACTCTTTAAGAGCTACAAAAAGAGAAATTGTATATATACACATCAAAAACCTTTTCCTCTTCCAATATGGGACAATGTCCCATTGTCAATGGGGGAAACTTAAATTTCATTTAAAATTTTTATTTTCCCTCCATTTCCCATTCACCCTATTTTAAGCTTATTTTAGCTTAAACACCTCAACAATCCCCCACATGAATGGTGATCGCATACCACCGAAATATGCATGAAAAAATGTGTGATTCACAAGCAAGGATTAATTGCATCTGGATAAGTAGGTTTCCCTTCGAACTTTTCGTAGTGAACTTATGTCGGATATGCTCGGTCAATCGGTAGATTTGATATCTTTGAACCGTCAAACTTTGGTGTATACCTAGACAATCATAAGTCACACAATCAACCCTTAACCATCTTTGGTTCTTATTATTGTGTTCATTTCAGCCATGAACACCGCCTGGTTTCATAAGTGCATAGAGAACCGGCCTTACAGAATTCTCCTTAAAGCGGCTAATACTTCACAGTTACATAGATGATTCCTAAACGTGTCATCCCGTAGATACACTATTTGATATACCCCATATCAAATTTAAAAATCATTAAAAAACCTTAATGATTTATCCTTAGTACTTAACATTGTCTCATCACGAGAATGGACCAAAATTTTAGTTGATAATGTTGAACCGTCATTAATGACTTTGTTTGATCTCCTTGAACCTAGATCTTAGGATCTCCAGTCTTCTAGGTAGAGTTACCGCCACAATGACTTTTTCTCGGTCATAGTCCCATTCCCCTCGATGATTTCTCAACTACCTCCCTAGTTAGGCCTTTTGTAAGTAGATGCGACATATTATCACTTGACTTTATGTAGTCAATCATGATAATTCCTCTAGAGAGTAGTTGCCTAACGGTTTTATGTCTTCGTCATATATGACGCAATTTAACGTTATACATAACGCTCCCAGCCCTTCCAATTGCCACGTGACTATCGCAATGTATGCATATTGGTGCCAACGATTTGGGCCAAAATGGAATGTCTTCCAAGAAATTCTGGAGCCATTCAGCTACTTCACCGACTTTATCTAAGGCTATGAACTCAGCCTCCATTGTATAGAGGGAAATACAAGTTTGTTTGGATGACTTCTAAGATACCGCTCCTCTGCCAATAGTGAATACATATCCATTTGTGAACTTAGAATCAGTTGAACCGGTGATCCAATTTGCATCACAGTATCCCTCAATCACCGCAAGATATTTACTGTAATGCAAAGCAAAGTCCTGGGTAAGTTCTAAATATCCCAAAACTCGTTTCATTGCCATCCAATGAGATTGACCTGGATTGCTCGTGTATCGACTCAATTTACTTATAGCACAAACTATATCTAGTCGTGTACAATTCATGATATACATTAAGCATCCCAACATACGAGCATAATCCAATTATGATATGCTTTGGAGTCTTTTCAACTTTAAACCCTAAGTGCTTGAATTTTTTAAGTATTATCTTAATATAATGAGATTGTGACAATGCCACACCTTGAGGAGTCTTATGGATCTTAATCCCCAGAATTAAATCAGCAACTCCTTAGTCCTTCATATCAAACTTGCTAGTTAGCATACACTTAGTCGCATTTATGTTGGCAATGTCATTACTCATTATCAGCATGTCATCCACATATAAGCAAACAATGACTATGTGATTTGGAATATTTTTAATGTACACACATTTATCACATTCGTTTATCTTAAAACCATTTGACAACATTGTTTGGTCAAATTTTGCATGCCATTATTTGGATGCTTATTTTAGTCCGTAAAGGGACTTAACAAGTCTACATACCTTCTTTTCTTTACCTGGAACCACAAACTCTTGAGGTTGTTCCATGTAGATTTCTTCCTCTAAATATCCATTTAAGAAGGCCGTCTTAACGTCCATTTGATGAATTTCAAGACCATAAGCTGCAGCTAATGCTACTAACATTCATATGAACGTAATTCTTGTAACTTAAGAGTATGTATCAAAGTAGTCAAGACCTTCTCGTTGTCTATACCCTTTGACTACAAGTATTGCTTTAAATTTATCAATAGTGTCATTATCTTTCATTTTCCTCTTAAAAATTCATTTAGAACCCAAAGGTTTATTTCCAGGAGAAAGATCAACCAATTCTCATGTATGGTTGTTCAATATGGATTCTATTTCACTATTAACTGCCTCTTTCCAAAATAATAATTTCAAAGAAGACATAGCTTCTTTAAATGTTCAAGGCTCATTTTCCAATAAGAAAGTCACAAAATCTGGTCTAAATAAAGTAAACATTCTATAACGTTTACTACATCTTGGATCCTCCTGATTAAATGTATTTTCTTTTGTTTCTTTCCGAGGTCATTTAGATCCTTTACCAATCGATTCACATTCCTTTTTATACGGATATATATTTTCAAAGAACTCAACATTATCTGATTTTATAACCGTATTATTATGAATGTCAGAATTTTCTGATTTATGAACCAGAAATTGATAGGCTTTACTATCGGTCGCATATCCTATGAAAATACAATCAACGGTTTTCGATCCTATTTTTACCCTTTTTGGGTTTAGGAATTAGCACTTTTGCCAAACACCCCCACACTTTTAAAATAATTCAAGTTGGGCTTCCTTCTTTTTCATTTTTCATATGGAATGGATTGTGTTTTGCTATGGGGTACTCGATTTAGTATCCGGTTAGTCGTAAGAATGGCTTCCCCCCACAAGTTATGTGGCAAACCAAAACTTATCAACAATGCGTTCATCATCTCCTTTAATGAATGATTTTTTCTTTCCGCAATCTCATTGGATTGGGGTGTGTAAGGGGACATTGTTTGATGAATAATTCCATATTCTAAACATATTTCTTCAAAGAGAGATTCATATTCACCACCCCTATCACTTCTTATCATTTTAATTTTCTTGTTAAGTTGCATTTCAACTTCATTTTTGTATTACCTGAATGCGTCTATTGCTTCATCTTTACTATTAAGTAAGTAAACATAGCAATATCGAGTACTGTCGTCAATAAAAGTTATGAAATACTTCTTTCTACCGCGAGAAAGGTATTGACTATATGTCGCAAATATCTATGTGAATTAAGCCTAAAGGATTTGAATTCCTTACAACTGACTTATAAGGATGTTTAATATACTTAGATTCCACACATATTTGACAATTTGATTTTTCGCATTCGAACTTAGGCAATACTTCCAAGTTAATCATTTTTCGTAAGGTTTTATAATTGACATGACCCAAACATATATGCCATAAATCATTTGACTCAAGTAAGTAAGAAGAAGCTGAAACTTTATTATTATTCTCAACAACCATTTTATTCAGCTTGAAAAGACCCTCAGTGAGGTAACCTTTTCCTACAAACATCTCATTCTTACTTATTACAACCTTATTAGATACAAAGACACATTTAAACCCGTTCCTAACAAGAAGTCCAGCAGAGACTAAGTTCTTTCTAATATCGGGAACATGAAGGACGTTGTTCCGAATGACCACCTTGCCAAAAGTCATTTTCAGAAATATCTTCCCACATCCTTCAATTTTTGCTATTGCAGAATTTCTCATAGAAAGCATCTCTTCGGGTTCAACAGGAGCATATGTAGAAAATTCTTCTCTAACGGCACAAACATGGTGAGTGGCTCCAAACTCAATCCAACACTCCTTAGGATTTCCCACCAGGTTGCATTCAGAAAGCATAGTACATAAGTCATCAACATCTTCGTGCTTTTCAACCATGTTTGCTTGACCCTTCTTCTTGTCTTTCTTCGGAGCACGATAATTTGTAGATTTGTGTCCAGCTTTCCCACAGTTGTAGCAATTTCCATTGAACCGCTTCTTGCTTGGGTTGTTTTTCAGTCCAGAAGCCTGCTTCCTCTTTCTCTTATTTTGAGGAGTATCCTCAATAATGTTTGCTCCCATTATTGTTGAGTTTCCACGGCCTCTATTTTCAGCAGATTTGTTGTCCTCTTTGATTCTCAACCGAACAATGAGATCTTCAAGCGATATCTCCTTACATTTGTGTTTCAGTAGTTTTTGAAGTCCTTTCACAAAGGAGGTAACTTCTCAATCATCACTGCTACTTGGAATGCTTCATTGATGACAAGACCTTCAATAAAAATTCTGTTAGTAAACATAATAAAATTAATACTATCAACATTAATTCTACTTATGCCTTCAGCAAGAAGATCCTGAATAATCACTTGCAATTCCTGGACTTGGAGTAATAACAGACTTGCTATCTACCATTTTGTAGTCCAAAAATTTAGCGGCAACGAATTTCTTCAACCCGGCATCTTCAGTTTTGTATTTCCGTTCAAGCGCAATCTATAGTTCTTTTGTCGTCTCTATGCCACTGTAGACATTATACAGATCGTTCTCCAGTCCGCTAAAAATATAATTTTTACATAGAAAATCAGGATGCTTCCACGCCTCAATCACGAGAAAGCGTTCATTCTCTGGAGTTTCATCAGGCAGAACAGGAATATCTTCCTTAATGAAATTCTATAGACTTAAAGTAGTCAAGTAGAAGAACATCTTCTATTGCCACCGCTTGAAATCAATCCCAAAAAGATTTTCGGGTTTTTCTGCCGGTGCCAATGCCAGTGTTATTCGACTTGTTGATGCAATGACAGTCACCATAGGAACAGTCTGGTTCCCGTTGTCATTCGTCATTTCTGTAAAAGAATGACATAACCAAATGTTAAAATTACGTAGATTTTAATCTCCAATGGAGTAGAAAACCACAAAGGTTTTAGTCTCCAGAAACAGTGAATATAACACAAATACAAAAAATAGTTAAATTCCTTAAGCTTGTTAGTATAGTGTATTTGTAAAATAATTTCGAAGAATATAAAAATAACGTATAAATAGAAATGAAAAACAGAAACACAATTTAATCTGAGCCCATTGAATTTACAGTGTTTCCTTAAGATATTTAATCCCCTCCTAGTACCCAAAGTTGTGGATTATTTCTTCCCAGGATAGAACGAATGACACATTAATGTAGCAGTACTTCAAACCCCAGCATTTCAGTGAACACAAAGATCAGTAGTAAATCACACTTACTGTTGCTTAGTAGTTAAAACAATGCAGAAGAAAGTAGGAGAACTCAGGAATTCGTATGAAAAATCTAAGAGAATGATCTGATATATATAGCCAATATGTTGAGACTCTTTAGAAGGACTATCATGACCGTTTAAGAAAAACGGCCATAACGTAAATGGCTATTTACACAACAATAAAATGAGAATTCAAACCTTATTCTTCCGTTACAAAAACGGAAAAGACGGAAAGGGAACTTAATTTTCTGTTACAAAAAATGGAAAACGAACGTTTAGGAAATGGATAATTTTGATTTAATATTAATTTTCCGTTTACCAAAATCGGATATTTAATAATAGTACGTTAATATTTACTATTAGCAAATAAATTTGGTCCAAAAAATTAATTAATCAATCATTTGACCAAATCCGAATCCGAAGTCGAAGCCGAGCCGAGCAAGTGACGGCTACGACAGCGCGAGGCTTGCCTTCTTCTTAACTCTTTACGAGCTACAAGAAGAGAAATTGTATATATACTGTCACGAACCTAAACCCAGACCAGGTCGTGATGGCGCCTCTCGTGAAGACAAGGCCATCTGACACATTCTCACTTCCATTTTAAGAATTAAAATAATAAGTATTAAGTCTTTAACATGATAAAACTCCAAAATAAGCAGTGAACAATACAATTTTTGGAATTAAAACCAACACAGCCCGACATCGGAATATCCCAGTCATGAGCATATATCAATATACTACAAGTCTGAAGAGTCTACTCAAATTATTACAAAACACTAATAAGAGAAAAGAAATGAGATAGGGGGAGAAGCACGGGGCTGCGAACGCCGAGCAGCTACCTCGTGAACTCCAGAATCTGCTGGAAGCTCTCAACCCTCGCTAGTAGGACCTAAAGCGCCTGAATCTGCACACGGGGTGCAGGGAGTAAAGTGAGTACTCCAACTCAATGAGTAATAATAATAAATGCAAACTGATTAATTAGAAACCACGTAAAGTCACATCAACACACTATAAAGAAGCGGTAAAAGCCAGTAAAAATAGTGAAACAGTGAAAGTGTGTAAAGTCACTTTAATTCAGTTTAACTTCTTGAAATGCCTTTTTAACAATTAAGCACGTAAATGACAGGCAAACATGACAGAAGAATCACATAAAGGATTACCCCTCGGGAACAATGTCAACAAACTCCGCCCCTCGGGTAATATCATAGAACAACACCAGCCTCTCAAGCTACATCTCATATCACAATGGGTACCCGCGCTCACTGGGGGTGTGCAGACTCTTGGAGGGGCCCCTTACAGCCAAGCGCAATATCAAGCCATCTCGTGGCATAATCACTAGGCTCTCGGCCTCATATCAACAAGCGACCTCATGGCGTACAAATCTCAGGCCCTCGGCTTCATAATCATAATCGATGTTTCCTCACAAAATAGACCCTCGTCCTTACTCAGTCAGAATCTCACAAGCCACTCGGGCAATAGTAAAACATGGTGCTCAGCCCAAAATATCATTTAAAATATCATTTAAGTGTTAAAGCAGAGTAAACATGGCTGAGTTATGAAAACAGTAGAACATAGTATGACTGTGTTCAAGTATAAAGTCAAATTAGTGAGAAAATATCAGTAAAAATCCTCTAAGGGTTCAAATAGTTGGCACGAGGCCCAAATATGACATTCAGCCTAAAACATGATGATAACAAACAGTTTTCAATCAAATACGCGGTAAAACAATCATTCGAGATGGTCTAGGTCACAATCCTCAACAGTGCACGACGCACACACTAGTCATCTAGCATGTGCGTCACCTCAATATAGCACAACAATGTGTAATCCGGGGTTTCATACCCTCAGGACAACATTTACAATCATTACTTACCTCATTCTGGTCCAAACTCTAGCCTGCGATGCCTTTTCCCCTCGAATCGGCCTCAACTCGCGTCAATATATCCAAAATTAGAATTACGACGTCAAAATATGCTAAGAGAACGAAGCCCAAGCGAAAATAATCAATTTATAGCATAAATCCCGGAATTACCAAAACCCGACCCCCCGACCCACATATCGGAATTCGATAAAATTCACATCAATAGATTCCTTATCTCCCCATGAGTTCATACATATCAAAAGTACCAAAATCCGACCACAAATGGCCCTTCAAATCCTCAAGTCTAGGTCTCCAATACCAAGCCCTAGTTTCCCCAATTTAACCCTTAAATTCCATTAATTACAGCTCTATTCCTTGAAATAATACCATAGGAACGAGTTTTAGGTCCAAAATCCTTACCTCATGAATTCCCCTTGAAATCCTTCTTCAAATCGCCCAAAAAGCTCCAAAAGCCGACCTAGAAATGGTGAAATAGCTCAAAAATCGCGAAGGAAATGATTTATACCTTGTGGCCCAGGCATTTCGCATCTGCGGCCCCTTCTACTGCTTCTGCGGTACCGTTTTTGCGTCCTTGAACCGCTTATGTGGTTTTTCACTTAAGTCCTAACTTCCGCATCTGCGATGAACACTCCGCACCTGCGCCATCGCAGGTGCAGTTACCCAACCGCTTCTGCGGTCACAGCCTTCCTAGCCTATTTACGCTTCTCTGACTTCAAATCTTGCTTCTGCGAGACCGCACCTGCGGTCCCCTAGCCGCAGGTGTAGTTATGACAGCAATGGGAAACTTCAGCTGTCACAACCAACTCCAAATCCTTCTGCCAACAATCCGAAATCACCCCGAGGCCCCCGGGACCTCAACCAAAAGCACAAACACATCATATACCACCATCCAAACTTATACCAATCTTCAAAACACCTAAACAACATCGAATCAACCAAAACACATCGGATTCAAGCCTAAGTTTCCAAAATCTTTCGAATTACGCTTTTGATAAAACGTATTCCAAATCACGTCCGAATGACCTGAAATTTTGCACACACATCCCAAATGACCCAACGAAACTACTGCAACTCCCGGAATTCCATTCCGACACCTATATCAAAATCTCTCCTATCAACCGGAAAATGCCAAAAATCTAATTTCGCCAATTCAAGCCTAAATCTACTCCGGACCGCCAAAACACATTCCGTTAAAGCTCCTAAGTCCCAATCGCCTCCCGAAGCTATCCGAACTATCGGAACTCACATTCGAGCCCTCTAACACATAAGTCAACATCCAGTTGACTTTTCCAGCTTAAGTTTTCTCAAAAGAGACTAAGTGTCTCAAACTTTATCAAATCCTTTCTGAACCCGAGCCAACCAACTCGATCACCCATAGAACCAATAAACAAAGCAATAAGAAGCAAAAATAGTGGAAACGGAGTGGTAACTCATGAGACGACTGACCGGGTCGTCACATATACCCATCAAAAAACCTTTCTATTCTAATATAGGATAATGTCCTATTGTCAAGGGATGGGAGAACTTAAAATTTCACTTAAAATTTTTATTTTCCCTTCATTTCCCATTCACCCTCTTTTAAGCTTATTTTAGTTTAAACACCTCAACAATCCCCCACATGAATGGGGAATGGCTATATCATAAAAATATGCATGAAAAACTGTGTGATTCACATGCAAGGATTAATTGCATCTGGATAAGTAGGTTTTCCTTTGAACTTTCTGTAGTGAACTTATGTCAAATATACTCGGTCAATCGGTAGATTTGATATTTTTGAACCGTCGAACTTTGGTGTATACCTAAACAACCATAAGTTACACAATCAACCCTTAACTGTCTTTGGTTCTCATTGTTGTGTTCATTTTAGCCATGAACACCGCCTGATTCCATAAGTGCATAGAGAACTGGACTTATAGAATTCTCCTTGAAGCGGCTAACACTTCACACTTACATAGGTGATTCCTAAACGTGTCATCCCGTAGATACACTATTTTATATACCTGTATCAAATTTAGAAATCATTAAAAAGCCTTAATGATTTATCCTTGGTACTTAACATTGTCTCATCACGAGAATGGACCAAAATTTTAGTTGACAATGTTGAAGAGTCATTAATGACTTTGTTTGATCTCCTTGAACCTAGATCTTGGGATCTCCAGTCTTCTAGGTAGAGTTACCGCCAAATTGACTTGTTCTCAGCCGTAGTCCCATTCCACTCGATGATTTCTCAACTACCTCTCTAGTTAGGCCTTTTGTAAGTGGATCCGACACATTATCACTTAACTTTACATAGTCAATCGTAATAATTCCTCTAGAGAGTAGTTGCCTAACGGTTTTATGTCTTCGTCGTATATGACGAGATTTAGCGTTATACATAATGCTCCCAGCCCTTCCAATTGTCACTTGACTATCGCAATGTATGCATATTGGTGCCAACAGTTTGGGCCAAAATGGAATGTCTTCCAAAAAATTCCGGAGCCATTCAGCTTCTGAAATATATTATAAAATATAAGGCCTATGAGAGTTCGTACATGGCCAAAAATTTAAATTTAGATTAAAATATATTACAAATTATCAAAAATAGTTAATATGAGTGTACAAAAAATAGAAAAGGTAAAAAATAGCACAAAATTATTTAACTATCCAGACATAATAATATACAGACAAAATAATAATCTTATGTCGCAAAATTCATAATTATATAACAACATATCATATACATAAGATATAGTCAAATATTTAAAAGAAAATAAAAGTATGTTGTGATGGCATATGGAGTTGGACAATCCAGCACGTAAAGTGTGCATGTGTCGCTCTTAGGACATATAAGGCCTATGAGAGTTCATACATGGTCCACTTTGGCCTTTTATAACACTGCTCTCAATCCTATGGTTTTTGAGTCTTGTATTTTTCATCCTCGTGTCTTGATATTTGACTAAACTAATTAAGAGAAAACATAAGCTTTTAGTTCCTCCATTGGAGGAAACTTACCATTATGAAATATTAAGTGGGCGTTTGGACATAAGAATTGCAAAATTCCAAAAAAAATAAAAAAATCAA
This sequence comes from Nicotiana sylvestris, assembly GCF_000393655.2. Lineage (NCBI taxonomy): Eukaryota > Viridiplantae > Streptophyta > Magnoliopsida > Solanales > Solanaceae > Nicotiana > Nicotiana sylvestris. The sequence goes on along the minus strand of NC_091068.1, from coordinate 72,674,830 downwards.
GTGAAAATGATATTTGAAAATTAGAGTTGTGTTTGGACATGAATATATTTTTTTGGTTATTTTCGAAGTTTTGTGAGTGATCTAAGTGAAAATTTTAAAAAACAGCTTTTTGGAGTTTTTCAAAATTTTGAAAATTTCCAAAATTCATCTTCAAATGAAAATAAATTTTTTTTATGGCCAAACACTATTGGGCCGGAGATTAGTGGGGTGGATGGAGGAGCAGTGGCGGTAAATGGGGTGGTGGCATGGGTGGCCGGTGAAGTTGGAGTGGGAAGGGGATGGAACCTATTTTCCCTACTCAAAAGTTGTTTTTTCTAATCTTTAAGGAATATATTTCCTAGAAAAATATTTTGAAAATTATTCACCAATCAAAAATGGAAAAATCAATAAAGAATTTCTAGAAAATATTTTTCCCATATCTAGTACGCTCATAATACAACATATTTTATATTAACACTACAAAGTGAAAGTACGGGGGAGGGGGGTTGAATTGTGGACTATTAAGAATTGGTTGACTAATTGTATGTTTAGTTGACTAGGTTCCGCGTAGCAAGTAGGTAAAACAGAGATAAACTGAATGAACTAAAAACTAAACAAGACACGACAGTTTTTACACTGGTTCGGTACCGTTGTGTCACTTACATCCAGTTCGATCACAAGGGTTCTCTTAGATCTTGATAAAGAATTACAACAGTGATGGTTATAGTTCATTCACCACCAATGATGATCAACATAATTTTTAGATTTTGACACAACTCTCTTTTGTGTTCTAACTCTTTTTATCTTTTATGACACTTGTAAACTTAGGAATACAGTGTTTGTGCTAAGAACTAAAGAAACTTAGAAAATAGTATTTGTAGTTACGTAAATCTTCTTCTTGAGATTGGCAGTCTTCTTAAAGAAAAGTTTGAGAGCCGTTGCAGATTGATCTTGATTAAGGCATTGAATCCTCTTGCAGATTGATCTTGATTGAGATACTGAATCCTCTAAGAGATTTGACGGAAGGGGTGCCTCCGAATCCTGCACTATAGATGAGCTGGATTCGTTTATGTCCTTACTCTTTCATGTCTTCATTTCATGGAGTGATTTGATGTTTCGATTTGGTGGTCAATCTTCTGACATAGTCCTTGATGAGTGGCCTGATATTCTCAAGCTACACTTGATATATTTCCTTTGTTAGATTTCTTCGATTTCCTTTAATTGAGACTTAGATGGTGGGATTGATTTGGTTTCCTTTTTGATGGTTTGACTTTTTTTGATTTAGCATCATCAAGTCTTCGATCTTATCGCCTAAACATTGATGCCCTTGATGGTGCCTTGATTCCTGCAATCAACGTAGATAGAATTTAGCTTTGCACAATTGTCATCATTGAAACTTAGATGTAACAATCTCCTCCTTTTTGATGATGATGAGAGAGAGTAAACATGTATACTTCCCTTTCAAATAACTTGAGATGCCTACTCCCCCGAGTTATTATTGCTCCACCTGAGTTGGTTGATTTACTCTTCAAGTGTTCTCCCTCTTTGACAGCAAACAAAAAGGAAAGAGAAATGCAAACCAATGATACAACATAGAGATAATAATATACATATAATATGTGAACTAGCTAGGGCAGCAAAAGTTATGCCTTCATTAGAGGCATAGATTAATGGTTCATACAGACCAATGCACAGATAAGTCACAAAGCAAAAATAAGCACACAAAACAAAACAAAAAATTGTCTTTAACATACAGAACACGCCTTAATTTCTCCCTAGGAAGTACTTGAGAGTGTTGATCACTTTGGTGTAGAAAGAGTCATAGGAGGTTTCTACATCATTGACGAGCTTGTCCATCTTTGTAGTTATGGAGTTGAATGCCTTGGTTTCTTGTCTCCGTGTGGCTCCTATATCCATCCTAAGCTTGCCACATCTATACCTGTTTCCTTGGTGACTTTCCTGATCTTGTCCACCTGTTCTTTCATCTCAGTGAGCAGGAGTTTTACCCCATCTAGATATACCTGAATCTGCTGATGATTTTGGGAGGCAGTCGACTGAGGCTCTGATGGTTCAGTGGAAGCTTCAACTTGCAATGGAACACTTTCAACTTTGCCGCGCCTCACCCATCTATCATCACTTAAAGTATACCTGATCATAGAAAAAGTTGTCTTATCACAGGTACTAGTAATATGCTTAGGTGAGAAAGGTGCCAAATCAACCTTCATAACTTCAAGAATATGTGAGATTAGCAGACCATATAATAGACAGGCAACAGAAGAGGATATATCCCTAATACTCTCAAGCATATACTGATGAATCCATACAAACCAGTCAAGTCTTTTATTGTTCACAGTAAAGAAGAAAGATATCTCTAGTAGACTGAGTACTGACGGACCTAGTTCTAGGTAGTAAAGTGGTGGCTATCATGTGGGCTAAAACAAGGTGTTCAAACTTAAGATTTTTGGGACCAATATCGGGAGGATTTTCAGACAAGAAGGTTTTTGCCTCTTTTAAGGAAATTTCACAATCTTTTGGCCAGGAATTTTGCTCAAAAATATCGTACCCATTAAACTTAGTAGAAAAAATCTTCTCAAATTGATAGGAATCAAGAACAATTCCAGTGCCTAAAAACATGGACTCCAAATCATCTTTATCATTCACAAACAAATTAGCATAGAACATTCTCATAGGTTCTTCATATACAGAGTTACCAACAGTATCGAACAGAGAGAAAAGTCGTTGAAAATCAAAGATAGCAATCACATCACAATGTATATTTTTCATAAGAGAGAGACATACAGAGCGTCCATAAGCCATAGATTTTGACTTATAGGAATCAAACCTTGATTTTTCACTTGGTCCATAGAAGATTAATTTGTCCCCTGGTCCAAACTCTATGCTCTCCACTTTCCCTTTCTTACATGCAGGCTTTTTGGGGGTTTGCTCCATGGGCCTCTTTCCGGCTTTTTTCTGGTTGATGGTAAGGTCTTCCATCGATTCACTGCTTTTATTGTCGGTATTGAGAAAATCTGAGTCAATGGATGACTCCAGGTCTATGGTTTCTTCAGGGTTGTGGGTTTTCTAAAAGCGTCTGCTTCTTCTGGTGGCAGTGGAGGAAGAGAGGTTTTTTCCCGCTATTGTGAGGAAATTTGTGTTGAGAGAGTGATGAATGAAGAGGAGAGAAAGGGGTTCTTATCTAGGCGTTTGGAAGGTTAAAGGGTTGCATTGGTTAAAGGAAAGGGCGGATTCAGAAGGAAATGACTCATCTGAGGAGATGTTTTGGGGGTTCTGATGGAGATGTAATAATTACACTTACATCAAAGTAAATATACTACACAGTTAAACACACATAAGAAAGGAAGTAAAAATTAAACACGTGCGAAAGATTTATTTCACAAAATAGACATAATGCTAATCTTTTTTCGTAGTAAACAAAATCTTTCCTCCAAAAGAGGTTTTGTAAAAATATCAACAAGTTGAGATTTAGTGCTAATAAATTCTAATACAATATCACCTTTATCAATATGATCACGGATAAAATAATGCTTGATTTCTATATGCTTTGCTCTAGAGTGATGCACAAAAGTTTTTGACAAACATATAGCACTAGTATTATCACAATATATAGCACCTTTAGCAACATGATCACGGATAAAATGATGCTTGATTTCTATATGCTTTGCTCTAGAGTGATGCACAAAATATTTTGACAAACATATAGCACCAGTATTATCACAATATATAGGAGTGGAAGTAAGAGATAAGTCATAGTCGAGATGTCGATGCATAATCCAAAGAACTTGTGTACAACAGCTTCCAACAACTAAATATTCTGCTTCAATCATTGACTAGGCAAAACAATTTTGTTTCTTGCTATGCCAGGAAATTAGTGCATTTTCCAATAGTTGACATGTGCCACTAGTACTTTTCCTATCAATTTTATCACATGCAAAATCTACATCTGAAAAACCTTTTAAAATAAAATTGTTAGAGTGAGAATACCATAATCTTAATTCAGAGGTGTTGGACTCATCGGAGTTCCAATGGACTTAGCATTCTCCATGCCGAATTTCTTTATAAGTTCTTTGATGTACTTGGTTTGGCTGATAAAGATCCCTTTGGGAGACTATTTGATTTGCAATCCAAGGAAAAAAATTAGCTCTCCCATCATGCTCATTTTGAATTCTCCTTTCATAATATGGGCAAATTCTTTACATAGAACAGAGGTAGGACTTCTAAATATAATATCGTGAACATAAATTTGAGTGATAAGATTACTTGAATTTGAATGCTTAATAAACAGAGCTGTATTGATATTACCTCACTTGAAAGCTTGATTTACAAGTGTGAGCACGTGATTTTTGCCCTACAAGAACTACTCCCAAAAATTCAAAATAAAATAGTTTTGTGTTATTTTGGATAATTATTTGTATTTTGTCTGGGAATATTTATTCTATTTTAATTAATGAAAAATACAAAAAAATATATGTGTTGCATCTACATTTACAATTCAGGATTAATTAAACAGTAACGTACTTCGCATTTTTAATGTCTAATGTCAAATTGTGTGATTATCTTTGTATTTAATTTTGTGTGATAAATATTATTAAGGATTAATTAATATTTCCTAAGTTAATTTTGGTTTTACAATTTAATTTAGAACTTTTGGTAATTAAGAATTAAAAAAGAAAATAAAGAAAAGGAAGAAATGAAAGAAAGAGTTGATAAACTCGGACCATGCCGATTTTTTCTACAAGCCCAAACAATATGTCCGCAGGCCCAGTCCGAATACCCCTTTTACCCGGTCCAACCGACCTGGCAATACGACGTCCAAACGACGTCGTATCTGTCACGTCCAATCTCAGCCGTACATCCCAATCCATCAACGGCCAATATCATCTCTCCCTTACCCGTTCCTATACCCGCCCCGACCCCGTTACTACCAAATGACCCCGTTTTGATCAACAAATCAATTGTGGCCGTTGGATTCCCATTATCCAACGGCTGAAATCAATTGATTAAACTCTAACCTATCAAACCACCTCCCAATCCCCTACCCCTCTCATTTCCAAACCCCCCAGTCATCTCTTTCAGAGACGAACCAAACGACCCACCAAACCCTAGCCGCCCTCGTTCCCTTCGCCTGAAAACACGGTGGCCTGAGGACCGATGACCCTCAAATTCACACCCCTGAACCTTCTAACCACCCTCAACACAAATCCCTACCCCTTTAACCTTGAATCATCCCGGTTTGTTTCGAATCTTCAATCGAAGATTTGAGCAAAACCCTAAACCTACCCAACCAGTCCCAAGTTCACACCCCAGCTCCACCTGACCTCCCTCGTTCCCAAACCACCCCTACTTGGGCTCGAATCTTGCTAGAACTGGTCGAATTTTAAATCGATTGAAGAACCCTAGAGAGCCAAAACCCGGAACCTGTCCGAGTAAAGGGGAAATTTGAGGTTCGTAATCGACTTTAGTCGAGTGTTTTCAGTCGAGAACACTCGATTGAGGTCCGTTTGGACCTCAAAAGTTTGAGTCGAAGTTTAAAATGGGAACCGTTTGGAGTTTAGCCTGTAATTTTGAGGTATTTTTTTTCTTTTTCTTTTCTATTTTTGTTGTTGTTTATCTGCTTAAGCTTCATTGTATTTCATAATCTTTTCGATTTATTTCTCTCTTCTCTTTCAGACCTTTTTTTTTCTTGGTCCAGTTTTTTCTGTTGATTAGCATATGCTGTAAATTGTTGAGTCGATTAAATAGTTTCGTCGCTTAGTCCGTTCATGTTTGTAGTTTAGTAGTCCTTGTCAAGTTATTTGGTGTCGATTGACTCATTTTGTGATCCTTAGATTCCTAGCTTCAGGGCTCATCATTAGCATGCTTTCTGTTCCTACATCTTTGTTTTAATGCTATTCATTTAATTTGAGTTTCGAGCTTAAACTGTGGTCTGAGTTTGATGAATTGAATCCTACTGTTTAGGGTCTGAAATGAATCTGACATTGGTTTGAATTCAGTGTTAGTATGACAATGTTCATTAGATAGTAGTGAGTTATAAGGTTGCATTCAGAACTTAGGAGAATTGGTTATAGCTGCAATCACAGGGGTTTCAGGGATAATTTGGGAATTGAATTCTTGAAGAAATGGGTAGTCTGAGTGTTCTGTCCACTAAGCACTAGTGTACCATTAAAATAATGCATTTGTTTAATAATTAGTGGGGAACAAAACATAATGGTATAGGGAGGCTTAAAGGGAATTGATTAAAATATGTTGTCCATACCTACTTGAACTTTAAATAAAGAAAAGACAAGGGTTAATGGGGACAAAACATACTCTAGTGGAGTTCTAAATGGATCATGGGCAGAATTAGTTTCTTAATTCTGCCTAGTGTTCTTACGAGCTGGCAGGGTCAGTGTTTGGGTATAAATGGAGGGACTTAGGACAGAGTTAGGGGTCCTTTTTTAGGGGTTCAGTCTTGGAGAGAGTCTTCCTTCTTGAATCAGTTTCTGAGAACTAGAACTCATAGAGAGAGTTTGAGAATCAGTTTTCTTGAGAGCTTTTAAAATTGAATTCTTCTACACTTTGAAACCTTAAGAGTTTGAAAGAGTGCTTTAGACAATCAGCTCATGCTGTTACATTGATTTCAAGAGCAAAAATAGTTCAAATCTCTCTGTTCTTATTCTGTGCTTGGATGTTCAGGGCATTTGAAGATATTTGGTGATTTACTCGAGGGTGCTGGGTATTATCTGATTGCTGAAAGGTGTCCTATGACTGCCTAGTCTAATTTCTAGTAGATTCAGTGTTTTGGTTAAGCTTCTTTCTTCCTGGGCTTTGTGACTGTGGTTTGGTCTTGAGCTTGGCCCTGTTTGTTGTTGTTGATTGTCAACCTGCTGGTGTTATTGTTTGTTGCTGCTACTGTTGCATTTCTGTGGCTGACCTCTTTTTCTTCCATTGTAACTGATTTCCAGGTACACAACTTGACTTCAATAATTGTGAAGATGAAATATAAAGGATGAACTTGTAATTGAAGCCTGAAGACTTTAATTTAATTCAGTTTCTGATTTGTATATTTGAACGTTTTTGTTCGTTAAGGATGTTTAGACTCTTGTTTATAGTTGCGTTGGCTAAACAGAACTGGGCTATGCAATAACTGGATTATAGACTATTATAGCTTAGTTTTCTTGGATTGGTTTTCCCAGTAAGTCACCAATTGTAGTTAATTCCTTGTTAGCTGATTCTTGCACCTGTTGAGTACTGGTTGTAGCCAAATTCATGGTACAGAGTAGTTCATGACTAGTCATAGTTAATTTCGTGTTAAAGACCTTTGTGAATCCGTTTAACGTAGTATAAGATAAAACCTGGAGTGGCTGTTTTGTTTCATTCAGGTAATTTAAATATGACCAGGCTGTATAGGGATTGTTGTAGACTGCCAAAATTTCCCTGGATGGTTTACTACGGCTGTATAGTGTGACTTGATTTCAGTAGTTCTTTTAGAACCTTAGTTAAAAGGCCTACCTTGAATGTTTAATTTCAGTAGTTATAAAATAGGCTTGAATGGTTTTTAGTCTCAATGTGTCCTTCAACAGTTCTATTAGGAAATCGTGAATCATTAAAGTGGTTAGTGTTAGTTTATTTTTTTTATGACAGTTCTTAAGCATTGATTCGTTTCAATAATTGTAAAAACAAGTTCAAATAGCTCCGGATTTCATATAGTTCACTTCCGTATCCCAATAGTTAAAATACCAAGTTAATCGAGTACTAGTTCAGTACTAATAATGTAAATAAAGTACTGTTTGGGTCTGGGCCATCAGATGATTCGTTTGGAGCTGATTGGGCTGCCCAGATTTGTGTTGTGATGTTCCCGTACAGGCTCGAACCCCGAGCTCGTTGGGCTGCAAACGTCCTTATAAGCCCAATGTTGGAGGCAACCTTTCTCATAGTAAGGTTGTTGACGTATTAATTAATTAGGGCCTTTTCTTTATTTTTTAGAGACAAAATAAAAATAGTATAATCGCTTTTAGGTTTGCCTTTTAAATAATAAATGAGACGAGCCTCGCCAAACAAAAATACATAAATTGCGGGGCCCTTAATAAATGGTTAAAATGACACATTTAGAATTAAGGATGGGCCGTTTAGTGAATTTCACGGCCCTCCCCAAAGATAATAACGCGCTAGTCATTTTAGACGCGCTTTTAATAATTTACTTTCTTAAACTCGGGTGCACATTTATGTGACCCAAATCCAAATCTCAACGGAGTCGAAATGTGTCAATAACCACGGGTGCATTGATGTGACGTGGTTCGAGATGTGTTTTCACGACGTTGCAATTCTCGTTAAAAATAATAATAATAAAAGCGGTAAAAAGTTAAAATTTGCACATAGGTTCAACATGTATTAAAATCAGATAAATAAGCCGAACATGACATTTGAGCGACCGTGCTAGAACCACGGAACTCGGGAATGCCTAACACCTTCTCCCGGGTTAATAGAATTCCTTACCCAGATTTCTGGTTTGCGGACTGTAATACAGAGTCAATCTTTTCCCCGATTCGGGATTCAACCGGTGACTTGGGACACCATAAATCTCCCAAGTGGCGACTCTGAATTAAATAATAAATCCTGTTTCGATTGTCCTTTAATTGGAAAAACTCCCCTACGCCCCTGCTGGCGCAGGTAAAAGGGAAGTGTGACAGCTCTGGCGACTCTGCTGGGGATCGAACCTAGAATCTCTGGTTCAGGGTTCAAGAATTTGAGCTTAGATAAATTGTTATATTTGGCTTTTTTGATTTTGTTACATGTTTGGGCCTAATGTGCTAAGTGATGCTTTTACCGTTTTGATATTATCTGAACTGTATATAAACTGTTACGAAATCCTTCTCTTCTCATCTTCGGGGATGTGCTCGCTGGTCAGGACTCCCTATTCTGTTAGTGTCATACATTGAAATAAGAAAGAGGCTCGAACAAGTTACTAAGCCGGATAGCCTTTTGGTTCCCGGTACGTAGCCCCCTCCTCTACTCGAGTTGTCCGCTCGGGTACATAGTCTAGAACAAATACCCAGGTTATGAACCTAGAATAACTCAGCTTCATGCCAGATCCCTAGTAGGTACGTTTGTTTGCATCACGTGCATTTGACTTTGGAGGCTCAACACAGGGGTTGGGTTTGTCTAGGACAGGTGTACCAAAAATAACAAAAGACCATCCTGATGCATCTTACTTGCTGCTTGTGCATTTGTTTGCTTCGGACTTGCATACTGACCGACTTTTGAATATTTTGAGGAAAGAGAGATAGAGGTACGAGGGTTAAAGAGAGTTAATCGCCTGTTTTGAAAAGAAAACCAATGTCCAAATAGTGTCGAAATTCTGCCGAATTTTTGAGAAAATGAAAAAAAAAGAGTTTTGTTTATGAAAAAATAGTTTTATTTGCCAATGGAAAAAAGAGTCTCGTTTTCAAAAGAAGTTTGTTTTATCTACTCGAACTACGCCAGTTTAATTCTCACAAGGGTGTGGGATACGTAGGCAACCCCCATCGGGTCCAACTCCACTTTTTGCGAAAATAGCCAAAAGAACAAAGTTTTTATTTAAAAATAATTAGGATGGTGTCATTCTTGTTAGGAATAGCCGAATGTCCCTAAAAGGGCGCCGGAAGGCTATTTTTGCAAGAACAGCCGCATGTG